>NC_084821.1:72253134-72553134 GCF_958449725.1 Rosa rugosa | reverse complement strand
CGTCCTTTACGACTTTCATGAAGGAAATTTTCTCAAATTTTGACCCAAACAAAAAGTCAACTTTTAGGGTCACTATAAGTATCGAAACAAAGTAAAAAGTGAAAATAATTATCGTTTACCGTCCAAATGACTAGTAAACGGGTAAATTAAGATACGGGACATTACAGCATGCATCAAGCAATACCTATTGCATGAATAGCCATATCATTAGGGGGAGATAAGAACATAGGTATGGAATAGGTATGGGAGAAAGTTTGGAATGATATGGTTATTCATGCAATAGGTATTGCTTGATGCATGCCATATATTACTATTGATTGGTGATTGCCATGCTTCTAATTGGCGATTGACACATTCGTAATTATATGAGTGATTGATGTTTTACCTTTTGTACACAAGATGTAGCCCTATATAAACCTCATAGTGAGATGAATAGAAGATAGCTCATTCTCTGTGTCCAAACTCTCTCTCTCTCTCTCTCTAAAAAACTTTTCTGTTTTACAACAATGTGATATTAAAGGAAGAAGAAGAAGAATTTTAACAATCAAAGAGTCGCTCTCCTCTCTCTAGAAACCCTAGAGACTTTCTGTTGCTATAGTCGCTGTACCTGTGCTAGCGCCTGTCCGGCTACGCCCCGGCAATGGTGACGGCTTCTGGCCTAGCCAACGCACGTTGGGTGCGGCCGGACGGGTAAGTCATTATTGAGGCCGTGTTCATGCTTGGAGGAGGAGATCTTGGGATGTACCTATCCTCTTTCTCTCTCGGTTCAAAGGAGTAGCTGAGCCGTGGCTGCGGACTAGGATCGGAGTGGACTCGGGACTCTGCGGGGGCGTGGCGGTGTCTGGGGACGGTCAGAATTCGGCGGGTCGTGTTCGATGGAATGGATCAGATGTGACTCAACTGAATGACGACAGTGATCAGATTGCTGTTTTGGTTTTGTCGCAGAGTTTCAGGGTGTGGGATAGGGATGGTGTTTGGTGGTGATCCTCGCCGAGGGGCAGGCGGCAACGGCATCATTCTCTGTCCGACAACAGTGGTGGAGACGAGGATGGAGGCGTGGCGAGGCTGGTCTAGGCCGGGAGAGCTGGGTACGGCCCACCTTTGGGTTCTACCCTTCTGGGCTTAGGCACTGGCTATGGGCCCATTATGGGCTGAAGTTTGGGTTGGGGTTCTTTTTGGCCCTGCCTTATTATTTAGTTTCTCTAGTTTTTTTCTTTCAATAATTCCCTATTTTCAGGGACAAAAGTGTGCATCTAGTTTTAGCATTTGGTCTTGGTCTTGTCGACTTAATTCTCAGTGTCTCTAGTTGTATGCCAATTGAGGTTTCTAGGCGACTAGATTTACTGAGTAAAAGTTAGGTTGGGAGGGCCGGATCTTTCTAGCGCCTCCGGCGTAGTACCAAAGGGGGATCCCGCTACAATGAGTAGGTCTATTTTCTATGTACCACTATGGGTACTACCACTATCTTCTTGCATGTCTAGATGGCAGCAGAAGGGTACGTAACGGCCTATTCTGACTTATGATGAATATATTTTTTTGCATTTCAAAAAAAAAAAAAAAAAAAAAAGAAGAAGAAGAAGAAGAAGAAAACCCAAAAATTAAACAAATAATTCGAATGAGAGAAAAAGAAGAGGAATGGAGGTAGTTTTGGTTCGTAGGCCCGCCTTTGTTGAATCTTGACCTCTCTTCTTCTCTGTGCGGAGTGAGTGAGTGAGCGAGTGTCTGGGGGAGTGTGTTGCTGTTCTTGTCTTTCCCCAGTAAATCTCTCTAAACAAATCCTTTCCGGTAAAAGAAAAGAAGAAAGAAAAAAAGAGTCAAAAAGGTACGGGGAGACTCTGCTTTACTAGTTCACAGTTCGCAATCACAAGTGAAGCCTCCTCCTGCTGGCTGCTGGCTGCTGGCTGCTGCTGCTTTACTAGTTCAATTTCATCAGATTGTTTTGCCCAGACAATAATGGGGATCGTTTCTCAGGAGGCGATCAAGCAATTCCAAGCTTTAATGGATCAAGGTCACTTCTTTTGTCTCCTTTTCTTTCTCTCTCTCTCTGGCTATTCTATTGACTGTTGCTCATTGTTACTCTTGAAATGCCAGTTGATGAACCACTGAAGAGAACATTTCAGGTACGCATTTTTAATTTCTCTCTCCGATCTCTTCTCACCTCAGCAACAAGATGGTTGCCACTTGCTGATTCGATTTTCGATCATCAATGCTGAATCTTTTCTGAGTGATTGCATTTAGTGCCACTGAAACCATGTCTGCAGGAGTCCCAATCTCACAATCTAGTCTCCGATGACAGCAATCAAACGGCTCCTATTTTCTTTCCAGATTATGGACATTGTTTTTATCATTTACTGTCTAGCTATTTTTCAGTAACGAAAACTTCCTTTTGCTAAAGAGATACTCTACTCAAATTTCGCCTTTGCTGGATATTTTTTTCCAAATGTTTCACTAATCTTGTTTTGAGTTTGCATGGATAATCACAAAACGTGTTACTTGATTCATAGAATGTTCACCAAGGATTTCTAGTTGAGACTTTTGCGCGTTTTCTCAGAGCAAGAGAGTGGAATGTTGTCAAAGCCCATAAAATGGTAACATGCCCACTTTTGCTTCAAATTTTATTTCATGCAATTAAATCCTCTGCCCCAACTTTTCTTTATTTATTAAAATGATATCTGTATGCTGTTCCAGTTGATGGATTGTTTAAACTGGAGGGTACAAAATGAGATTGACAGTATATTGGCCGTAAGTTATTCCTATTCTCATGCTTTGCCTAACATCGTGTTATTTTTTCAGTGACTTCCAAATTAACAATCTATTTAGTCCCTGTGGTGGTCAATGAATGCTGACATTATCAGACTCTTATTCGTCCGTGCAGAAACCCATAATTCCAACTGAATTGTACAGAGGAGTGCGAGACTCACAGCTCATAGGCCTTTCAGGTTACTCTAGAGAGGTGCTCATTCTTACTGAAACCAGTCCTGTTTTTGATCTTTACAGTTTTCTCACTATCCCCGACACTGTCTGCAATTCAATCCTACAATACCCTGCTCCATTTTCAGGGAGGAAGGAGGGATTGAATTATGATTATTGTGTCTCTAAAACAGATTATTATTGTCATTATTACTGTTAATATTTAGGACCCTAATATTTATAATAATCATATTGATAATTATTATTACTGCTAGTGCTACTTTCACGTTTTGTGTGCTGTAGTGTGTTTATGTCATTTTTCTTTCTTTTCAGGGTATGCCAGTCTTTGCTATTGGGGTTGGGTTAAGTACATTTAATAAAGCGTCTGTAAGTATTATGATTATGTATACCATCTTCTACAAAAGTTCCTGAATTTGAATTGTGTGCTTTTGCCACTTCACCTTGATGCTTGGGCTCCATATGAAATAGGTGTTTGTTTTCATTGCAGGTTCATTACTATGTGCAGTCACACATTCAAATCAATGAATATCGAGATCGTGTTATTTTGGTTAGTATTAGATCTTGGAGTCTCTGAAGTTTCTCAAGTAATTTTCTGATATGTGCATTTGGTTGCAGCCATCTGCATCGAAGAAGTATGGTAAGCCTATTACCACATGTGTGAAGGTTTTAGATATGACTGGGTTGAAGCTTTCAGCACTAAACCAAATTAAGGTACGAATCAACTTAACTTAATTTTACATAATTTTAGTTAATTCATTACAGATTGAACTGCGTTGTTCTTCCCCATTGTATGCACGTAGCAAGATTTGTCCAATACTCCAATAGCCCTTGGTGAAATTATAATTTTATATTTGGAAACTAACTAAAGTCAGGTTGGTTTCATGTCTCAAGGGACGCGTAACTGTCAAGATTCTACTTTCTACGTATAGAAATGAGCTCTTTTATGCAAATCTTGTAAAACCTCGTAATATTTATTACCTTTTATGTTTTACTTCCGCGCAGTTGTTGACAATTATATCAACAGTTGATGATTTGAACTACCCAGAGAAGACAAATACGTACTACATTGTAAATGTGCCTTACATATTCTCAGCCTGTTGGAAGGTTAGCCTTCACATTATTGATCTTCGTGATATGGTGAATTCTTGTGTTGTATTTAACTGAGTTTATTGTATGAGCAATTTTGCCACCATAGAGGTATGATGCTCATATTTGTTCCTAAAATGTTGTTTATTAGGTCCTTTTTGAAATAGCAGTGGTTTAATTCCAGGATTGTTGGCAGGTTGTCAAACCCCTTTTGCAGGAGAGGACAAGAAAAAAAGTACAAGTATTGTCTGGTTGTGGTACAGATGAGTTGTTGAAGGTAAGATATTTTTCCTGTGATGGTTAGTGCTTTAGTATTGAGAACTTGAATATGTGTGAATCATTTACAAATCATGTCTCTAATAGTTGATTTTTTTTTCATGGGCCATAAACTATTTCCCTCCATGCTCCCCTGAGTAGCCACATGTTTTCAAAATTTCTCTCTAGACCAACCCTTGCAATTTTATGTCCATGATTAAAAGTCTATTTCTCTGCAAAAGTTCAATCTCTGATTGATAGTTGAAACTGGATGGAAGGCAAAACATACGATAGACATAGGTTAAAGAGTCAAGTCTTGTATTCCAATGGACTAATCTTGTAGTTGCTTTTGAGTTTGTGTAGATAATGGATTATGCATCTCTTCCCCATTTCTGTAAAAGGGAAGGTTCTGGATCATCTCGGCATTCACAGAATGGAACTGACAATTGCTTCTCCTTGGATCACCATTTTCATCAACAGCTCTACAACTACATCAAGCAGCAATCTTTGATCAATGAATCCGTTCAACCAATCAAGCAGGGTTCTTTTCATGTGGACATACCTGAGCCAGCTGCAGAAGGAACACAGATTGCCAAAACAATAGAATCTGAGTTCAACAAGTTTGGTAACGGCAATGGGGTATCTGACTCTCCCCTCAAAATCAATGGTGACTGAACCACACACCTCGGTACTTTGCAGTATCATGGTTGCTTGCCCATTCATGGTTGCTCGGTTTAAAAGATGCTCGACAAGGAATATTGCTTTACTGGTACTACAGTTGCAGTGCTGCACACTAATTGGTTGTAATGGCAGTTGCTTACATTATATCCAAGTAAATTCCACAAGGGCAAGCAAATATAATGTATGTAAGCTGACATTTAGCTGGATGATCGGTAGCTAGTATGTGTTGTAGACTTGTAGTGCAGCTGACAATTATCATTTTTATTTGCACAGCTGTAAATTATGTAGTAATTGCACAGATTAACCTGTTATCACTTATTAGCAATTCAATGCTTAACTTATGGTCGCCTGGGGAAGTTTATCTAATTGTGCATTCGAAATCAAAATTAACACTTACAGTGCTCAAACGATGTGGTTGGTTTCTTTGGGATTAAAACAGTCCTTTTGGCATCCTTGCCAAAATTCCACATAAAAATTTTCACCGAACTGTGTGCTATATATAACAAGCAGTTCTTTTCATTTTGGAACAGGAGCCGGGCCCTGGATGAAAAACGGGACATGAAATTCTTGGAAGACAGATGAGGGTTAGAAGAAATATAATTACACCATCGTTAAGGATATTATCCTAAGCAAATTTGAACTTAATGTGAAATAAGATAATTTTTTCTATGAATATAAGATATCAAGATCCATCCCATCTGATCTGCCTTGACGGGTGAGCTTGAAAAGTGGGAAGCAAAATGCTAGAAGGGTGGCCGTGATGACTCGCCTACCACCACCGTTTGTTCTTCTTGACGCCACTTGCGAAGTTCACCCTCAACCACCGATTTTGCTGAATCTGCCGACTCTGCGTTTCTCAGTGCCAAGTTTGTTGCAGTCTTGATTTCCTCTATCGCTTTTAAGGAGGCCTCCAACCTTTTATCTGCTTCATTCTTTCTCACACTGATCGCTTCTACTTGGACAATGCACTCTGCCTCTTTTATCTCAGCCAAGCTTTCACATTCCTTCGCTTTCCTACTCAAACACTCATAGTCCTCCAATGATAATTTGATCTTCCCAGTTGTACTAGGAGTAGTGCTCTCTGAAGCTGCTGTGTCATGATGTGTCCCGGATAAGGCCTTCAGCTGTACCAGGGCTCTTTTCTCTGCTTCTATTGCATCTTCAGCTTCTTCCAGTGCAAGTTTCAGTTTCTTCTCTGCTTCCTCCGCTGAATTTCGACTATCTTCAGCTTCTCGCTTCTGTTGAACAACATTTTGTTTCATCTTCTCGGCTTCCAGTCTTGCGCTTTCGGTTTCTGATGACAGCTTCTGGACTGCCGCACGATCTGCCTCTTCCTTGAACCGCTCAGCCTCGGCTTTGTTTTTCTCCATTTCAGCAGTCAGACTAGTAGCAAGAGCTTCCAGTTCCATTTCCTTGTTCCTGAGTTCACCGGTTTCCCTCTTCACATCCTCCAATTCCAGCCTGAGGGAGCTCACAAAGCTCCGAAGAGAGCTCTCTTCTTCAGCAACTTCCTGCAGCTTCTTTGTGGCTTCATTCAGCTCCATTGTCACAACTCTCACAGAGTCCATTTCGGACGCATGGGCTTTTCTCATTTCCTCCTGTAAGACCTCAACTTCCACTGTTGTTTGTCCAAGCTTTGCCTCCAGATCTTTGATTAGTTCAGGATCAACTTCCTCCTTGAGAGATAGCAGTCTGTCTTCTGCTTGTTGCTTAGCAGCTTTGTAATCTTGTAGGCGGGCCTCCCTTTCGGCCACAACCTTTGCCTGCTCTTGTTGGGCATGTATAGAGACGACTTTTAGCTGCTCAATGGATCCTTGCATGGCTGCAATTTCCTTTCGGAGCTCAGTGACCCTGTCGGAGTTAACTTTTGCTGAACGTTGAGCTTCTCCTGCCTGTTGGAACGCAACCAGTTTTGCTTCCAAGGCGGCATCAAAGTCCTGCCGGATTTTGGTGAGCTCTTGCTTTGCAGCATCAAGTTGGGTGACCGTGCTTATGTACTCGTTTCTTGCATGGTCCAATTCTTGTTTCCAAGCAGCACCTTCAATTGATTCTCTGGCTTTCACCTCTTCCAGATTCTTGGCGCGAGCCTTGAGTACTTCTTCGGCAGCTTTCATTGCTGATTTCTTGGAGTCGCTTACACTTTTGATCTTGGTATTTAGTTCCTCTAGTGTTCTCTTAGCCTTGTCAAGTTCGGAAAGTGCTCGAGCTTTTGTGGTTTCAGCACTCTCTAGTTGTTGCTTAACCTTGGTGAGTTCTTTCCGGGCCAACAGAAGCTGTGTCTCCATGTCCAGTTCATCATTCTGACAACACAGACAGACAGACAGACAGACAGACATGCAATGCAAATAAATTTTGGTAGAAAAATGGAAGAGAGAGTAGATGGGCTAGCAGCCTTTACATTTGAGATAATTATCTCAAAAGGAGATCGAATTGAATAGAGTGTAGTTTACGTACCTCTGATAGCTTTTTCTTGGTTGGTGATGCTTGTTTCCCTTTAGAAACGGCGACTTCACCAAACAGACTAACAGCAGCTTTGACAGATTGGAAGGGAGCTCTGGTGTCAACCTCTCCCACCTCTGCCTTTGCAGAATCTGGTGAAGCCTTTTGCTGATCCTTTACGCGGACGTTGGCCATTTTGATTTCCGAGCTCTGAAAAACATTTAATTGATATATTAGCATCATATATATGCGTACGTATCACATATATCGATCAGCTTCAATCAAATTGATAGCAGAAAACCGATCACTAAAAGTAATTACCAGTCAAACAATGTTTGGATTGTGATTTTTAATTGGTTTCTTTTTCTGAGAGAATAAGAAAAAGCTTCACTAATTATCTATGAGACTATAAGTATGTAATGCTAAATGCTAATGCTGGAGATTGGAGAAGCGCAATATCATTTTCATATGGTTTTGAAGAATTATTATTATTATTTAGATAAAGAGGTGGAAGTGGATGTCAACAAATATGAATAGACGCGTTGTTTGTACATAGATCGAACGTGAGGGCACGTACCTTGAATGCAAGACCGATCGACTCCAATTCAATCCCCAGCATGAAGGATCATTACAGCAAGTGAGATCCAGATACCAAACAATTAATTACCCCAAAATCCCCCACAAAGTTAAAATTTTCACTCTCTCAAGCTAACAAATCTAAAAAAATTTCTCAAAGATCCAAAGGAAAAAGAAAAAGATTGGTAGAATTGGTTTGCTTTGCCCAAAATATGAGGTCCAAGATTTTGACATCTACCTCCAGTACGTCCTATTTTAGCGGGAAACACAGAGAAGTACGCGTTGGCTAACGGTAAATGCCACAATTGGGGAAAGACATAAATGACCACCACCGTTGCTTTTCTGCCATGCATCAGTGGGTTCATGTTTGGGGCAATATTGTCTCCATGTTTGTCTTTGTTAGGGGGAGGTTGATTGTTGATGAGCCTTTCTGTTCTATACACATTTTGCTTCAAGTTACAATACATAACACTCTGAGATTTGATGCCAAAGGCCAAGAGGAGAAATCATACTACTCTTTATTAGTAATTTAGTATTATAGTACAAATGTGTTCGTCATCACATATTATTTGTTTCTCGCCATAACATCTGGCTCCCTTCGATTCAGGCCTTCTAGTAGTGAAGGCACAATTGCATAACAAAACGATCCAACACAGAATTATCATAACCTGGAAGGTCTCACTCTCGCAATTGGCCTGCAAGATGCAAACTTGTTTAGTGATTTGATGAAATTTTTCTAAAACAATTCATAGGCAAAGATCATATTTCGCATATCGTTTTCAAAACTTAAAACCACAGAATCTAAACACCACTTGAAACCACAAAGATCAATCAAGATAAACTATACAATCAAATCCAATGAAAGGTCAGAGTACGCAGTAGGGATGATATCTTGACAACAAAACACACAGGAGGCGGACTCTGTAATTAATTCTACAATTTGCTATCTGTTTTATCAGCAACCACAGAGCTTTAAATCACGAGTCTATGGCGGGACTTGGGAGCTCTCTAATGCTTCCAAACCATTCCACCCACTCTATTCTTATTCAAAAATTAAAAAAACCTTACGCAACTCATGTTGCTGTATCCTCGTTCTAATGCACTGATAACTGTCTTTATTTCCCTACAATTTGGTCATCTCCAATTATTTAGGAGAGCAAGTTGCAATATCTAGCCAAGTAATGCTCAATTAAACCCAAGTTCAACAAGTGATGCTCATCAATTCAGTCATTCAGTGTTGTTAAATCATATGCTAGATGGTAGCATGGCTCAGTTTGAAGGATAAAACAAAAAAATTTCTTAGAGAAAACCATAAGGCCCTAGCTGCTAAAAACATAACATATGTAAAGTTCTTACATGAGCTCAAGTACAAAGGCAGATGCACCACCTCCCCCATTGCAGATACCACCAACCCCATACCTCCCATTTTTCTGCCTCAACACCTGCAAGAACATGACTCTGCAATTTAGACACCCAAAAGTAACAAACATCTAAAAGGAAGGAATAATCTAGATGCATCTCAGGGGCAAAAAAAAAAAAAAAAAAACAGATGGATCACTGCAGCTCTTTAAATTGTCAGGCACAAAAAGTGAAGCACAGGAACACATAAACCCTAATAAATTACCCCTAATAAAGTGACCAAGATACGAGCTCCACTGCATCCCAATGGATGTCCCAAAGATACAGCTCCACCATGGGCATTAACTCTCTCCTGGATTCAAGAAAGACAAACTGTGAAAACAAAGTGAAGCTGCTCATACTGGGCTGAAGGAAGCAAAGTGAAACAATAGCCAAAATGACTTGCTTGCAGAACTCAGAATGCACATCATCAATTTTGATTTAAAAGTTTTTCATGAATACTCACAGGATTAAGGCCAAGGAGCTTTTGATTTGCAAGAGCCACCACCTGCAGAGATTAAAACAATGATATGCACCAAAAGCTCTATAATTAAAATGGTGTATCAAAGAACAAGAGCATGTATTCTTACAGCAAATGCCTCATTTATTTCGTAGTAATCTATTTGAGAAGCCTCCAAACCAGCATTTGAAATAGCCCTTGGTATTGCAAGGGCAGGAGCAGTTGTAAACCACTCAGGTGCCTGTCCAGACAATCTTGTTTCAGCAATTACACAATTTAAAGTTCCATCCAACCAAGGTAAACGAGAACGAGCATTTCACAGTACCTGAGCTGCATCAGCAAATCCTTTTATCTTAGCAATTACTTGTAACCCAAGTTCAAGTGCCTTCTCCCCACTCACTAGCACTAATGCAGCTGCACCATCACTGTCCAAGAGAAAAGCAGAACCCATTATGCACTGTTAAAAATGAGACACCAATATGAGAAGTACCTAAAGACACACAGAGAGATAACCTTATGATAGAAGCATTGCCAGCAGTAACTGAACCCCCACTCTTCTTAAAACTTGGTCGAAGCTTTTTCAATTTCGCAGCATCAAACTAACAAGGTACACATGAAAAGAAAACATAGACATTAACAATAAGGGAAGTGAAAACAAAGACACTGGCTATGGTCAAATTTGTTGACATCCAGATATAGCTGATAGATTTTAATCATTTAAACTAAGTTCTGATCTGCAAACTAGAATTTCATATTACTGTTCTAAAAGGAATATATTTATATGTCAATTACCAAGCCCATCTATCATACTTACCTGTTGTAAACCATCATCCTTGTCAACAATTGAGGAAGGCTTTCCCCGTCCCCCAGGAACTTCAACCTGCATTTGAAAATCGAGATTTAGACAGACACTCTATAATAAAAGTTAGAAGCTTCTGCTATTCATGAAAGCACTAAATCACACCGGAACTATTTCCCATGCAAAGAGACCAGCATCTTGTGCAGAAATTCCACGCTCAAAACTGCGAATAGCATAACCATCCTGCAAGGAAACATGGATATAGACCACTCACTACAACATTGAATTAAAGTAAATACGCAAAATAAAAACAAGCATAAATCAGCATTTCACAAGTGTCTCACTTGTCAAAAGTACCGAGTAGCTTTTCTTACTCATGTATTAAATTAAATGATGTACGGGATCTCACTACAAGTTCCAAAAATGATGGAAAAAAGGGGGGGGGGGGGGGGGAGAGAGACAGATGAGGTTCCAGCAAGCAAAGGAATGCAGGATTATTCAGTTGCAAGTTGCACCAGGTATAGGTGAAGAGGCATGAATATGTTTAATCCAGAGGTAGGCGCAGAGAAAGAGTACCTGGTGTTCCCTGGATATGGAGTATTTGTCAGCACATATTTCTGCACAAACTCCCATTCCAAAGTCATTATAGACATCCCACAAACCATCCTTAAGCATGCCATCAACAATATTATCATGTCCTAAGCGGGATCCCTGTCTGTTTGCAAAATTAGTGTGAGGAAGAGAGAATCAATCCTAATGTCAAAAGAAAGTGAACAAATAACAAATAGCGGAAGGCTGACCTGGCATTTGGTAGATACTTGGGGGCATTGGACATGCTTTCCATGCCACCAGCAACAACGATATCATTATGACCCAGCTGGATGGTTTGTGCAGCGATCATAGCGGCTGAGGAAACAAGTTAGATAATGAGAAAAGCTAAAACAGCGGGGAGCGGAGTAGAAGAGAGAAGTAGTGACCTTTCATGCCGGATGAACAGACTTTGTTAATAGTGGTGCAAACGACGGAGTTTGGAATGCCTGCACCTAAAGCAGCCTGTCTGGCAGGAGCTTGGCCCAAATTGGCGCTTAGGACATTCCCAAAGAAGACCTCTTGCACCAGTGAGGGGTCCAAATTTGCTCTCTTGAGAGCACCTACCTTGTCATTTAACAAACCAAGTGAGAGAGAGAGAGAGTCATTGATTGAAACACGTACAGCAAACAAGTAAGTAGGCAGAGGTTATATACATACATTGGATGGCAATAGAGCCAAGGCGGGTTGCTGAGAGAGACGAGAGGGAACCAAGGAAACCGCCCATGGGGGTACGAGCCACACCCACTATACAAACATCTGTTTCATGCCCATCAATCAATCACAACTCAGCAGGAAGATGATAGAAAACTAAAGCAATTCGGAAAATTGGGAGCGAGCAGTTTTTACCTCGTGGTTTAACAGAAGACGATGATGAAGCCATGAGAAGAAGAAGGTAATTCAATTCACGCCAGTCGCCAGAGAAAAACAACAAGGAAGGAAGCTCGAGAGCAGCAGCTAACAATCTAATTTTTTTTATATTTTTTTATAAATAAAATTAGAAGTAGATAGTGAGTCATGATGACGATCATCAATCCAATTGATCCAATCCGTTTTCCATTTCTGTCTGAATATATATATATATATCCAATTCGATCATATCATTTAAGTGAAGTCCTCATTTTGGGTTTGGGCCATCTCGCTATGCATTGGGCCATCCATGCCCACCCAGCCCAAGTTTGGAGGTCCCAACTTTCATTTCACTATATGAGTTTTTTTTTGGGTCCTTGACCCAAAGCACCAAAATTGATCAAAATTAACCCATTTACCCCAACAACAGATTTTTATTCCCATTAACACAATTTAAACTAAATTGACATTTTTGCCCTCAACCTAATTAAAAAACTACATCCATGCCATTTAATTCCTCTCTCTCCTCTCTAACACCGGTCACGACTCACTCTCTCACGCTCAAGGACCAGATCAACCTCATCATCGTCGTCGCCGTCTTCGCTGTTGTCGCCGTCGTCGTCGTTTCCGGTCACCAAAACCAACCCTCCTTCACTTCTCTCTCCTCTCTCTCTCTCTCTCTCTCTCTCACACACACACACACACACACACAGATCCGATTGGGGAGCAGTATTGCCGTCACCTTCTTCTTCCTCAGCGGCGGAGCCACTCTCCACGGGCTGCTGACCTCCGCCGACACCGCCACGACGACGACGACGTTGATCTGGTGCGCCAATGGCAAAGGACAACGTTGATCTGGTGCCACCACCACGACGACGTTGACAATCTCCGATCCGATTGGGAATAGAGCGCAGGGTCAGGAGGTTATCTCCGGCGAAAGAGTTCGCCTCAATTCGACTGCAGCCCGCCGCAGATCAGAGATTGTCGACTGCAGCCTACCGCAGATCAGGGATACTCGCCTCTATTCGACTGCAGCCTCGGCGAACAACCACGATTTGGTGCCCAGAGTTTTTCTCTGGGTGCCCAAATCAATTTCTTTCTTTCTTTGTTTTGGTTTTTTTTTTTTTTTTTTTTTTTGTGTGTGTAAAATTGGGGCAAAAGGCCCAGAGTGAAAGAAAAATGAAAAAAAAAAGTTCTATTGGGGCAATAGAACTTTGCCGAAATGGGGCAGAAGAAAAGAAAAAAAAAAGTTTTAAATGTCTATTGGGGGGCAATAGACGTCTATTGGAGGGCAATAGACGTTTTTAAATTGATATAATCTCTTTATTTTTTTATTTAATTAAGGTTTTATTTGTCTAATTTAGGAAGATTAGTTCCTATGTCGGCTAACGAAAGTTCTATTAGAGGGCAATAGACGTCTATTGGGGGGCAATAGTCGTCTATTGGGGGGCAATACATGACTGATAGACGTCTATTGGGGAGCAATACATGGCTGATAGTCGTCTATTAGGGGGCAATAGAGGTCTATTGGGGGCAATAGATGTCTATTGGGGGCAAAAAAACCTTTCCGGTGAGATTTTCAGCAAATTCCGGTGGGCGGCAGCCGGTGACCGGAATCCGGCGACGGTTGACCGGAATCCGGCGAAAGTTGACCGGATTCCGGCGGCCGGTGACCGGGCTCCGGCAAAGTCTCCCATGGTTTCTCTCTCTTCCATTTTTTTTTTCTCTCTCTCTAAGTAACAAAGGGGTGAGGGTAAAATGGTATTTAAAAAAATTTTAAAACAAAAAAAAAATCTTAATGGGGTATTAGGGAAGACCTCCTTAGAGTGTTTTGGGTAAGAGGGAATTAAAAAAACTTAATGGGGTAAGTGGGAAAAAAATCTCTAAAAATGGTGTAAATGGACAAAAACCCTTTTTTTTTTTTTTAATGGCCAGGGCCAGGTAAAGGGTGATATTTGCTATTTACCCCCCGACTTTCTTTCAATCCTAACAAAACCCAATTTCCAAGTACATTGATTTCCCGCGCTTTGAAACCCTAATTCCCAATCTCGATCAGAGGCTCAATTTTTCGATTCCGGTTGCCGTACTGATGGACTTAGACGTCAACGTTTCGCGGTGGGTCCTCGAGTTCCTCTTCCGTGACCGCGAGAAGGAGAGCGTCGCTAAGCGAGTCCTCGGCGTCTTGCCGCTCTCGAACCACGACTGGCGGTTGAAGAAGACCCTCCTCCTCCGAACAATCGAGTCCCAAATCTTGGACGAGGCTTCTGTCACCGAAACCCTCCTCGAATCCTTGGAGTCCATCGAGGCTCTGGACCGCGGCCAAGGGCTCCCGATCACGGACTCAATGAGAGCGGCCTACTGCGCCGTGGCGACGGATTGCACGGTCAAGTTTTTGGCTGGCTTCAGAGGGAAGCCGAGTGGAAAGTACATGGAGGCAGTCGATCGGATTTGGAGGGGTAGGGTTAGGATTTTGGAGGAGTCTGAGGGTTGCGAGCTGGTATCGGCTGAGTTGAAGGAGACAAGGGATGAGGTGGAGGCTGGGATTTGGGATATCAAGGTTTCTAAGAAGCTAGCGAGCCTCAACACTAGAAATGATGCGCTGGCATTGGTTGCGGCGTATGTGGAGGAAGCTTTGGGGATCCTGGGTCCTCCGTTTATTGCTTGGGCTGTTAGATTTAATATGCACAAGGGTAGTTTAAGCTCGGAAGCTGATCAGGTTGCAGTGGACAGTGATGGTAATGCGGGTGCGAATGGGGCTGATTTGGACGTGCAAATGGGGAATGTGGTTGATTTGGGTGATGGCTCCAAATTGGAGGTGAATGGGGCTAATGTGCGTGAATTGGAAGCGCAGAGAGGAGCTAATGTCAATTCTGCGTCTGAACAGGAGGCACAAAGGGCGAATGGGCCTAATGTCAATTCGGAGTCTGAATTATTAGAGGCACAAAGGGTGAATGGGGCAAATGATGGTAGTGCTAGGTCTGAACAGGAGCCGCAAAGGGCTAAGGGGGCTAATGTTAGTGATGCCTGTGAACGGAATGTGGGTGATGAGTCTGCATCACAAATTGTGACTGTAGCTTATTTCAATTCTAGGTCTGAAATGGATCACCATACTATGAATGGTGTTCAATTGCAGATAGTGGGGGCAGAAAGGTCGCCACCTAATGGAAACCATCGTGTCCTCAGCTCTGAACCTGCAACTAAAGAGAAAGGTATACTTCTGTCTGTTCAGTAGCAGAGAGAGAGAGATTTCATTTACAGCATTGATATTGAGAGTGTGCTCTATATTGTTTTTTCTGTTTTTTCTTTCTATATGCTTTTTCATCAACTTGAATTTTGCCGAGTTTTCCCCAACTTGTGACTATCTGATATTCTTAGGCTGTGTTGTTTGGGGATACACTGATAACAATTATTCCGCTCTTTCTCGTTTATGCCAATGCCATATAGCTGAAGTTTTAAATATGCCCATTTAATAATGTGTGATGATGTTGGCACTCCGTTTTACCACTTGTGGAGTGCCAAAATCATCACCCTTAATAATGCTTCATTATTGCACAAATGTTATAGTCCACAATTTTCAGTCTTCCTGTTTATTTCTTGTAGAAACTCCAAGGAGCACGGCACTTAGACGCAGGCATGGACCAGTTAAGATTAGAGATGCTGAAGATGTGGGTATGGAAGCATCAGCTCGCATATATAACTCAGTGTCTAGTGCTGAAGTTAGAAAAGTGCAAGAAGAACTCAAGTCCAGTGTTTTGGCTCTACAAGCTGTAGTGACAGACCCACTTCCTTATGCTTTGCGCAAGTCGGAAATTGTAAGATCTGAGTTGGGAATGAGACCTGTGGATCATGTAAGCGGAGAAAATGGAGGTGCAGCAAATCCATCTGTTGCAAAGTGCACTGAGCCTGATCAGTTTAATAATGATAATCATGGAAACCACACCAGTCATCAGAATGATGTTCCCCAACCTAGTGGAAAAGAAAATGATGCACCAAATCTGTCTGTTGACAAGGGAAAGGGCACGGATTATGTTCAGACGGGTGATGTCAATCCTGGAAATCCATCTTGCAGTTTTCAGAATAATGTTTCCCGAGCTGGCTTGATGGAACGTAATAGTACTGCCCATACTTATGAGGTAGTTTCATACTTTGCTCTTCCAGTCCTACGGTTCCTTACAAGTTACTATGTTGCACGTGTGCAAAATGGCCAATATTTCTGGCTGTAAAATTTGTGGTGGTTCTGTTTGTTTATAGATTTGTATTAAATGAGTGTTATTTTTTCAGTGGGATGACTTGCTAGGTATGTCATCTGAACAAACAAATAGTAAGGGGAGGCTTCACCTACCTAGTCCAAAAAGGAATGCTGTTTCTCCGCTGAAGAAGTATGAGGATAAAAGATCTTTTAAGAGGAGAAAAGTTAAGAGATGGAGCTTACATGAAGAAGATACGTTAAGGACTGGTGTGCAGAAGTATGTACTTGTTTTTATATTTTCTGCACTTTTGCTCTCTATTTCTCCAGCTTCTTGTTGTGAAAGGGACCTTCATATTTTAAAAGTTTTATTCAGTTGGGGTTAGATAAATGCGTAGGTCTCATCAGATTATTGGTAAGGGTATATATTTTCAATCCTAGCAAGCTCGTTAGTCGTAATGTTTGGTTGCTTCATAATTCTCATCTCTGAAAAGATGACCAGAATTTTATGTCCTTAGTGCTTACTAGCAATCATGTTTCTATTGGCTGAGTAGGCAATCATGATTATTTTTGAGCAATTTCAAAGTTCTCACCAATGTATTCCTTTCTAATGCAGGTATGGCAGAGGCAATTGGAAGTTTATCTTAGATACATACCGAGATGTATTTGAAGAGAGAACTAAGGTAACTACTTTTCGCAGTATTTGGAACAGCTGTTAGCCGCGTACATTAACTTGCATGTAAAAAGTTTTTTTTGTAAATCTAAAATGTTCGGCTTTAAGACAATTGAGGATACTGTGTTCAGGTTGATCTAAAGGACAAGTGGAGAAATATGACGAAGTAGAGGCACCTGTGAATAGTCTGCTACTCTGTTGATTTTGTTTGTATATATTGGTATCCTGTCCGAGCTGTTTGTTATTGTTAGGAGCAGCCCACTTAATCACCCTTAATCCCTTTTGTATTGGCCAAACAGGCCCAGATGTTACTTTATTGGAAGGATACAATGGTGGTCCTGTACCATTGTTGTCTTCTACTTTTTTGAGTTTTGTCTAGATGGGATGCCATCTAAATCATGTAACCAAAATGTCCAGAGTTGGCAATGAAGATGATGTTTAAACTTTGTAGTTCTGCTTTCCTTTCTTTTATAACTTTGGCACCTAATATCTGGCATCAGAGCCGGCTGGCTTGGGCAAGGAAAAGATTTGAGCTGAAACGTAATCTTTTCTAAGACTGCTGAAACATGTCTCAACTTTTATACCTCAAAAAGTATCAATCTCAATTGCTTAATAAAACGCTAAGTTCGTAAATATTTTGATCTCGATCCTCAAGAAAATCACAAAGTATACCTATTTGTGATGTTTTAAAATGTTAAGGATCTACATAAGCACTCACGAATGGAAAAAACAGTATATTTGAAAAAGTGAAATTTGCCCCAAAACTCGTGTGAGCCCACAATTTTGGGTGAAAAATGAGTTTTTGACCAAAAAAATATTATGGGATGAAAACTCCAGAGCAAGATCCCACAGGGTTTGACCCTTCATAGCCTCGCTCGTGTTTGAAAAAATTCAGATTATTTCTGTAATATATGGGTAGTTTTTTTTGACTTAATAACTGCACTTGCAAAAACTCTGGCTCAATACAACAATGAACTAGCTTAGCACAACAGTGAGGTCTCTACTCTTTAACGAAATAAACAGAGAAAACAAACTAGGTTTCTCCACCAAAACCTGTTTTACAGGAATAAGTATTACATGTATTGCCATCCAGAATGTCCTCAAGCAATGGAGAAACCTATACATTCCTCTTGTCAATGGGGAGTAGGTTACCTTCAAAAACTCATCCACAGAGAAGAACACGAAAGAAGAGAGCAAGATGAACAACCATTCTCTTCTGATCCTACCTAGAACCGTTATATCAGAGCACATGCCTGAAGGTGAGGTTGACACGAGTGGCCTCTAATTTTGTCCGCTTAGGCACAGAGTGCATCCAATCCCTTTGAGTATAACCTCTCATCACCAAGAGCGATCCATGCTTAAGCATGAAAGAGTGCTGATCATCATGATTCCTCTTTAATCGCTTACTTGTAGTTTCTTGATCACTTTTTCTTTCTGGCAAGCATCCACAAGAGAAGAAAAATTAAGCATGCAACATAAGAATGCAAGTGCAATCATTGTTTTATGGTATGACATAGATTCTCGTGGTGAGGGATGTAAATACGTACTGCTGTTAAATATGTAGTCATGTACAGTCATGCACACCGTAAAGAACATAACAAAGACAAAATAAGAAACTAGATGTTCCTTCCTTGGGGTATAATATAAATGGAGAAAACAGGTGAGATGGATGGTGGATGATTATACCTTGAGATGTTTTACCGGGTTTCTTCTTCAAGTAGAATTCCCTTTCGCATCCAAAGGATAGGGACGCAATTTCAGGAGTTGAACCATAAACCTTTTCATCATCAGAATGCCAAGCAACATAGTCATTACCACCTTTATACCTATTTAAGAGCAAGCTATTGAAACTGCTGCCAGGAAGTGCTTTATGGACCTGAGATCGAAGACAAAATGAGATGGAATGATGGGCAGAGGGATTATAAACAAGTAACAGGCAACGTACTGATGGATGTAAGCATTATTAGTACGTACCGCTTCCAAGAGTTGCTTAAGAGGAGGGAGATCATCCCATGAATAAGCATGAGGTTGGTATCCACTGTAAACCAATTGTGGTAGTCCCGGACTTGCAACATAACATGTATCTCTAGGCTGAAACATAAACAAACAAACAAACAGTTCAATCAATCCTAAATTCAAACCACATCCATCATTGATTTTCTCCCAAATATATTATTATTATTATGAGTGATGGAATTGAACAATCCCCAACAAATAATTGAGAGAGAGAGAGAGAGAGAGACCTGGAGGCAGGATCGGCCGAAGACACGAATAGTGGGTCTGGTCCAGGGAACATGTGTGTTGAGGTAATCGAACCAATTCCAAGCCCGATCGAAGCTTATGAACCTTGGAATCAACAGCACCTCGCTTCCGTTGCCCAGAGCCACCCTCGTCTCTCTCTTCGCCTTACCATCCTCATCCTCACTTTCATTACAATTAGGGTTTGCTTTCGTCACCAACTTCCTCAAACTCAAACTCATGGCTCAAACTAGTATTTGATTGGTTCAGAGTTCAGACTTACAATTTATAAATTGGTAGTGAGTTGATGGTGTTAGTGTTAGTCATCTGCTGGGTAGGGCTCAAGCCCCACCGGGCTTTTTGGGCCCAAAAAAAAATTAGGTAGATATTTTGGACTAGTCCTCTCCGGCTCTCCTTTCAAGCTGAACTCGGCAACCTGCAAGAGTGCAAGGCTAGAACCAGCAACCCATCTCCGGTCTCCGAGCCACCGCCTCCAGGTATCTCACCATCTCTCTCTCCCTCTCCTCCTCTTGATCTGTAAATGATCGATTTCTAATCTTGTAAATAATCAATTTCCAATCAGTAAATAATCGATTTCCATTTGATCTTGTATTCTTGTTGGTTTTTAACTAAGGTAATGCCGTAATGGTATAGTTGAAAACTTGAAATGGGCCATTTCGGATTTGCATTTGATGTTGATGGTATAATTGCAGACAGTCAAAAGACTCAAAATGATATATAATTGCAATTAGGAGGATTTAATGCCGTTTGCAATTAGGATAGGATGCTTGTGTTTTGCTGTGAATCTGATAGCATAATTGATACCAATCTGATAGCATGTTTGTGTTTTAGGCATGACCAAATTATAAACTCTAGTTGTTCTATTACTCTAACAGGAATTTGATAGCTTCTTTGACTCAGAATGCATATTCAAAACCAGCCAGTTCAAAAGAAGTTGGCCAAAAATCTAGATAGTTTTTACTTCAGTTTATGGATAGACAAAATATTATTATTCTTCACCATTACATTTTCTAAAATGATACCCTTTTTTTTTATTCCCCTCTCAAATTGATCTTTTCCTGTACATTAATCTCAAGAGGAACAGAATCACCAACCCGAAGTTTATCTTCACTTCTTCTAAGTCTTTCTCTGTAATCTTTTACTTGCATAAAGCAATCATGTAGCTGCAGATAATAAAACAACATGCATTAACTTTAGGCAATGTTCCAGAGAGTTTACTATCTAGCAATCTGATCGAAAACACCTTGAACAACTGCATCTTCTGGTGTGAAGTGTTCTTGTTTGCATTTACCAATGCATCCTCCAGCTTTTGTCCCAGTGAGACTAAATTATACCTTTGGTTTTACGTCATATTAGGTCTAGGCATCCAAATGACCAAATTATAAACTGTAGTTGTTTATTTGATTAAATTGGTTTTGCACAGGTTGTTAAATTGGTTCTGTTACATTTGATTAAATTGGGGGTTTAGATTGTCCACCATAATTTTTTTTTCTCCCTTCGTTAAGAAGTTCAAGCCCCACCAAGGTTGAAATCCTGGATCCGCCCCTGTTAGTCATAGTTAAGATATTTGTTAGTTGACCAGATTAAGTCAAGTATTCATATTATCTGGTGGTTGATATGGTTACAAATCTGGAAAATTAGTAAGTGCTCATTACTAAAAGATGTAATGTAGGGTGGAAACCTCAATCAAACTCTGGGTTTGGGTTTTATTCCCAAGTTCAATTTCTAGAATGACATTATTGAGTGTCTCATCTTTGAAGAGTAACATATGTTGAAATGGTATTTTAGCAAGTACTGATGCTTTTGGGGGTCGTTTGATTGTATCTACCTTCTCCAAATTGTAGCCATTTGTAAATAATCATGCTTGCTGGAGTGAAGTTCATACCTCGAGACCAGATTGATAAAGTAAAGACTATTCTTCTTTTGTTTTGTTTCACAAATCATGATTTATTTATTAATTTATTTAAAAGAGTAGATTAATTGTATTTCCATTACTGTTAACAGGATGAGAATTTGAATGCTTCTGCAAAACAGAAACAGAAGAAGAGCTCAGGTAATAAGAAGGGTAAGCGTAGGAGGGAAAGGAGTTCTGGATATAGTAG
Source organism: Rosa rugosa (assembly GCF_958449725.1). Taxonomy (NCBI): domain Eukaryota; kingdom Viridiplantae; phylum Streptophyta; class Magnoliopsida; order Rosales; family Rosaceae; genus Rosa; species Rosa rugosa. Next base: position 72,531,852 of record NC_084821.1, on the reverse strand, counting down.
CTCGGATGGCGAAGAGCTTGAGAGAATAAAGAAGGGATCTAAAAAAAAGTGGTATTCATCGGATGAGTACTCATCATCATCATCATATTCTTCGGGAAATGAAAGTGAGGAAAGTTCTGACCGAGATAGAAAGAAGCGTCTGAATAAGAAAAAGAAGAGATCGAGTAGCAGTAGAAAAGATTATAGTTCAGAAGATCTTTCATCTGCTTCTGATAGGAAAGACAAGCGCAAGAAGAGAAGCCGAAAAGATGGAAAGAAAAAGAGTAGAGATAGAAGTCAGGGTGGCATGGAGGATGATGAATATTCTGGTCAGTAATCTTTCCCTTCTTTCCAAAATTTTCTAACTTAATGATAGGGTATTGATCATGTTAATGTTTTTTCCTCTATATAGACGGTGGTAGAGGAACTAGTACGGTGAAAGATGGGGAAATTGTGAGGAAGAAAATTGGGTTGGAGTGGATGCTTAGACCTGAAGGAAAAGAGAGAACACCTACTATTACTGTCGAGGACCAACCAAAAGAAACTCCAGTTGAAGAGGTATGCATTTATTTCGCTAGGCGAGCTTTTAATCTTTGTAGTTCTAGTATATGACTTGGGCTTCTGTTGATTTTATTATATGGCAACTATATCCTTGTTTGCTTTGGCTGGTCTTAATATAAATGTAGAAACAGAGTTTATGTACTCAAGAACCATATATTTGTAACCTTATCCTAAATTCTTTGGCTGTAGGCTTGTGGGTTATGTTTTGGTCAGATAAATCTGGAATTAATTTAATTTGAGGGTGCAGATCAGCAATGCATTTCTCCTTAACTATGTCTTCTTGTTCTACTCACATGACCACTTCTGTCAAAGCGTTAATAAAAGTTAGTTATTATTTGGTCCAACTAAATATGTTATTGTTAGTGACGCTGTTACCTTTCAAGTTCAAGGATTTCAGGGTCCTCTTGAAAACCTAAATTCTTAGCTACCCAATTTTGTTACTATGAGTTGGTTGTTTTGTTTATAAACTTATTACTTTGTGGAGTTGTATGCATATGGACTCTGCTATTGGCAACATACAGTACTTATCCCTTCCGGCTTGTGCTCAAATGGTGGGGAAATTGTATATTCTTGTGGGATATTTTGGTGAAATGTTATTCTTGCCAATAACAAATTTCTATGATTATGTTTGTTTTCTTTCAACTTTGTAATATTGTGCTATTGCTTACCCAATAAAGAAGGTCAATCCTAGGGAATTAAATCCATATTTTAAGGATGAGGGAAGTGGTTATCCAGAAGACAATGATGAACCTAAAGCTGGTGGGGACCGACTTTTACCTTCCTCTGTTGTTGGGGATGGAGGTGCAAGTTGGAGACTTAAAGCATTGAAGCGGGCAAAAGAGCAAGCAACTCGAGAAGGACAAGGGCTCCACGAGGTATGCTATCTTTGCCTTCTAGGTTTTAGCAAGTATCACAATCCACATTCTTCTGTTGTTAATGAATTGGAAATTGGCATTTTACAGGTTGTTGAGGAGCGTTGGGGTTCTCTTGGTAAACTAGCGGCCTCTGTGGGATCAAATAAAGCAGCCCCATCTCGTGCTCATCTCCATGCAATACAAAGTAGAAAGAAAGGGGTGAGTGAGGAACAGCAGCCAGGTTCCAACAATGACATAGATAAGAAGGTATATGGGAATAACCTAGAGATTTTTATTTTTTGGAAAGTTTATAACGGTGAAATGTGAAGTAAAGTTTATAAGCCATATGTTAGGTAATAGGCAATGTTGCGGTCTTTCTTACAAGCTACATGTATGTGGCTACCAGGACACTAGCCGGCCCTACCTAAAGGATGTATCTATCCGACATCCCAAAATGAAGGAGCCTAAAGTTCAAGGTTCTTTATCCTGGGGAAAGCAAAAGGGTCAAAAGAGTCGGGATGTCTCTACCAAGGACTCTGCTCTTCTAGCGGATGCAGTGTCTAGCATAAACAGGTTTTCCAATGATGGAAGCTTCCTGAGTGAACTTATTCATAAGCAGACTAATGATTCTAGGAATCCTGTTAACGAAAATGTACTCGACACGAGAAAACCCAGCGAAGCCAGTGCTGCTGCCTCCAAGGGTGAACTGAGTGCGAACCAGTTGGCAGCTAAGGCTTTTCAGCTTCGTATGAAAGGGAAGCATGAAGAAGCTGAAGAACTTCTGGTAAGACACATCTCTCTCTCTCTCTCTCTCTCTCTCTCTCTCTCTCTCTACTATGCAGCTTGATATGCTTTAAGCTAGTGTTTTAGTGGATTGATAAACCATAATGTGTCATCAACATTTGATGTGAAAACCTAGTTTCTTTAGCAACTTGGAATAAAAATCATATCCAATCTATGGTGCACTGAAAATGCTCTTCTGCAGTTAAGCTGTTTGGTCTTATCTTCGTGCAGGAACTGTACTTTCCTTTGTGCACCTGTTTCTTTCTTCATGGTATTAATGCACCATTCACTTGCTTGACTTGCACCCTACTGGTTTTATATGCATCTATTTAGTTGAAAAGTGATCCTTATGCTCACCTATTGGGATACTTTAATTATTTTCTTATAACCATTACAATATGTTACTCCACATGTTTGACAAGTCAAAAAGCTTTGATTTGGAAAGACACTCATTTGAAAACATCAAGATTTTCTTTGCTTCTTTCAGTAATTAATTGACCTTTTTTTTGGGGTTTATAGCAAGAAGTAGAAAACCTAAAGGCAAATCAGGGTGGTGGAGATAATCCGATGAGACCACAATATGAAAGAGGCACAAACAGGTGATGCTGCTTCTCCTTGCTTCTTTGAATAATGCAGTTTGGGAGGATTCTCTAGTTTATAAAAAGAATTCATATAGCGAAAGTAGTACTTCTGGAAACAAGGGCCTGCAAGCTCTGAGTGATGTACTGTTGTAGGTTCTCTTTGCAGTTCCTGTAAAAGAGTGTTCAAACATTGTTCTGTTTCCTGTCATGTTTACCCTCTGTTAATATGCCACAATTCCCCAAGAATTCATCGAGTTATAAAAAGGAACTGTACGGCAATGTAGTATTCCTAGAACAAACCTGGTCAACTCTTTTGGGTCCTGTTTGCATTGTTAAAAGGACTGTTAACCATTTCTTTGATTGCCTATGCACTTAACCATTTCAATGGGTTTTTTTTTTTTTTTCTCTCCGTATTTTCATATATAAATGTTGGTTGGCATGTTTGTTCTGATAAGAGATCCTTTTATCTAGATATGCTATGCAGGATATGTCTCTTCGTCAAAAGAAAAAGGATGATGATGGTGACATGCATCTAGCCCAAAAGATAATGCAGAACAAAAAATATAGTATATCCGGTCAGGCAGATGATGAATACGACTTTGATGATGGTCCAATCAGAAAGTCTAAAAAGAAGCAGGGAAGTGATGATCGCAAGGTAACCCAGAAGAATACATTTGCAAATCGTTTCTCCATTCAGCAAGAACGCTGCCTTTTCTGCTTTGAAAATCCAAAGAGACCAGCGCATCTGGTTGTGGCAATTGGAAATTATTCATATTTGATGTTGCCACAGCAGAAGCCTGTTGTGGATGGTCATTGCTACATTTTGCCGATGCAGGTAAGCTGGATCTAGTTGCTTCTCTTGCTTTATTTCGTTTTTCTAGTTCTTTGATAGGTAGCCGTAGCCATTCTTGTTCTTCTTCTTCTTTTTTTTTTTTTTTTTGCACCAGAAGGATTATAAGTATAGCATCTTCAATCCAAATAAAAAAGGGTTAATAGAACCTAATCAGTGATTATAAATATGCGAGCAGTATCACTTCTGTAAAAAGGGTTAATTTGTACTAAATTCGTCCACATTATTTGGAAAGGATGGTGACTCGTCTCAATCTAATGTGAAATATCAAATTTGATCTCATAACTAGGGGTTGTAATCTTAGTCTATTCTTTTCCGTGTACATGTTGTTTGACTCTAATCTATATAATTCTCAACAGCATGTACCAGCCACAAGAACTCTTGATGATCATGTGTGGGAAGAAATTCGAAATTTCAAGAAATGCCTTATTATGATGTTTGCGAAGCAAGAGAAGGATGTTGTCTTCCTTGAAACAGTGATGGGGTTAGCTCAACAGCGCCGCCACTGTATAATTGAGTGTATTCCTTTGCCCCAGGATATAGCTAAAGACGCTCCCTTATATTTTAAAAAGGTAAACGGTTATTATTTCCTCTAAAAGGCATTGAGTTTCTGCTGTTTGTTTTGAAAAGGCTTTGTTCATTCTTCTTCTGGAAATTCATCATATCATTCATTCCTTGTTTTGTGGAACATTATGAAGCACGTTAATCATCTTTTATATACCATAAATGTGATAGTATGAATTAAATCTCAAATATACACATACATGAGCACACCCTTTGTTGATTTTCTTTTTGAATGTCCTGAATGGATATGTGATTCATATCTTAATCTATTGCTGTATTTACAGTCTCTGATTTTATTTTCTGTGTGAATTTGAAAATAAAAATCTGTCAGGCAATTGATGAAGCTGAAGATGAGTGGAGCCAACACAATGCCAAAAAACTTATTGATACAAGTGTAAAGGGATTGCGAGGTTCAGTTCCAGCTAATTTTCCATATTTCCACGTGGAGTTTGGTTTAAAGAAGGGGTTTGTCCACGTGATTGATGATGAAACACAGTTCAATAGCAGCCTTGGCCTGAATGTTATAAGAGGCATGCTAGAGTTGCCTGCAGAAGACATGCATCGCCGTGGACGATATGAACCAGTGGAAGCGCAAAAGCAAGCCGTTAAGAGGTTTGATCAAGATTGGGCGCCGTTTGACTGGACAAAACAGCTTCATCAATCCTAATGATCCTCATCATTTTTTTTATGGATTGTCACTTAGATTTCTTCACCTGGATTTATCTTGCATCTCATTGAAGGATAGACACCTGTACTGTACTTGAAGCGTTGGAAAGAGATGGTTCATTGGAGCTACAAGTGCTCAGAGGGAACAATCAATGTACTGGATTGGCTATGCATTGGAAAGATAGATCACAATTAAGCACTTGTAGAAGAACAAGGTTAAATGTAATTACAAAATGAGAAGTGAAATTCTTTGTTTGGTCAAAACCTTTTCACGTTGATAATAAGTTCTTTGTTTGGTCAAAACCTTTTCACGTTGATAATAAGGAACGTCCTCAGTTGCTGGCTTGCTGCTAGTATATTATATATTGCAAGTTTTATGTACAATATCATATGATTCCAGTCATCTTACAGTAATGCATATCTGCAAACTCAAACTGTGAAAATGAAGTTGATTGGAGACACAGAAGAACTGGAACCGGAGGCGGAAATTAAGAACGCAAGCCCAAAAGAATATAACATTTCCTATAGCAGTTCAACATGAACAGGACTTTCAATTTAATCAGACAGACTTCAGACATTCAAACAATCTACTTCCCAAACTAAATCTATGGTAAGCTACTTTCACAATCTCCTTGGTAATCCTAGAGGAGTTGCATTGCACAATAACCAAACTACAGAGGCCTACACCTAAGCCAATAGTAAATGTGATACTACCGTGAGGGAGCAACAGGCGCACCAGACAACTTGATTTTCAATTCTATTTCCCCAGACTCGACATCACAAAGCCTCAACCAAACACTCTGCACCACCTCGCCATCTACACAATTTATGGTGCTTTCCCTAACTAGGCAGTTGTCACTATCTGGGACAACCTTCCTTAATGTTGTCTCACCAGAAGAAGAAACTTGTAATATTTGCCCCAATCTAGCAGCTGAGACTATTGGCTGAAGGCTCAGGTGAGCATGTCCCATCTTATCATCCGTCTTGAGGAAGTCTTTGTCAAACACTTCCTGTGGAAGAAAAAAAAAATTACTTTTGTCATCATCCATGTAAACATAAGAGAGTGAGTAGTAAATTCGATAGCAGTTCCAAAGTTATTTCCACCAACTATATAATCAATCTATACAGCTATCCAGAAAATCTTGCAAAATGATTAACACAACTACACACATGCTCAACCTACAAGTATTTTGGATTAAGACAACATTTTCAATTCAACCTCAACAAACAAAACTACATGTCTACGAGCCTTAAACTATTCCAGCAGGCTATGTGCAGACATCAAGTTCAAATTACCAACTTAGTGGACTACAGTTGCACTAGATCCCCTTTTACTTTCTGTGCCATGTTAACAAGAACACAAAAATTTAAACAGTACAGTTTATATATCAAGCTCAAAGCAGAACGGCTACTTTTAAAATCAAGTGCCTACGTACCAGATTTAGAACTCCGACGGGTTCTGTAGGATAGAAGCTTAGCTCTTCATTCCAAACAGGATTAAGGCAACTGTTGATAACCTTGGTTTTTGCCATCTGGTACACATAATAGTAATTAATGACTTCAATATATAATTTGTATAGTCAACCATCCGATGTTGTAAGTACTTCTGTAGGTGCTTTCAATAATTTCAAATTGTATTTTAAAGTAAATATGCCAAAACTGTGTACATCTAATGAAATTTGAACTACAGACAAGACAATACTCTTTATTGTGATTATCTCTAAACTATGCACAGTTGCGAACAACCATAATTCTTCACAGATATTAAAAGTCCAATCTGCAAGTATGTAGATACAACTGTGCTTATCTCCTAACTTTAACTCCTTAATAATTGTATTTCAGTAATTTGGCCTCTTGATGAAGTCACACAAGTAAATACAGAGTGATACATGAACGGTTCTTCGTTAATACCAAAACAAAAAAGAAAGGTTCAAAGCATATAGTACAAATAAATATAAACTGTTTGGCTGAGAAGATCGAGATAGGCTATAAAATGCTAGATAGTCCCCTTTGCTTATTGTTTCAATAGGATCTGTTACCTGGCCTCACTAAGCATTTGAGAGAGATTCCAAAGCATATTCATTCCATTCAATATATCTTTTGAAAAGTGCAAGACAATGTAGTGTGTGGGTCAGAAGTGAGCTTTCGGGGTTTCTTTGCAAGAAGGTACGTAAAACATGAAGATGGAAGGAAACATGCAGGTAGCTAGGAAGTAACGGTGTACTATTACGAAGAGCTGTTAATGAAGGCAATGCAATTCAGTTGAGATGAGAGTGAAACGCAACGAAGACAGGCAGGTGGGTGGCCGGGTGAACTGAATTTTGAAAGCATATCCATAAGCTGATAAGCTGATAGATAAGCTTGAGAAATCAGGGGAGATGGAGATGAGACTCACCTGATTGCCCAACTTGACAACAACGTAAGGATCGCTACTCTTGAAGTCGCGAATTACCAGTCTTTTACCTTGCACAACAGTAACCTTTAGCAAACCCAATTGATCTCCCATACTTGTTTCTCAAACTACTGCACATGCACATAAAAGAGAGACAATTATATATTTAAAGGCAGGGAAAGCAAAGCAAAGCAAAAAAGAGCCGCATGAGATTATCACTTTGAATTAAATCAAACTGCCCAGAGGGAGGAGAATAATGGCAAATGAGTAAGAGGAAGAAGTACAAAAGATCCAGAACTAGAACATCAATTAAAATTCTGAAAGGAGGAGGGTAAACTGAAAATATCAAATCACCAATAATAAATAATTGATTTGTGATATCGATCATCATGAGTACCAAAGTTCCAACAAAGAAAACATGAACTGAAACAAAACCGGAATCCCAGCATGTATGTAGGTAGACTAGAGTCTAGAGAATAAAGAAAGAGAGAACCTTGTCCTTGTTTGTAGATGAAAGCAAGAAAAGAAAGAGGCTTTGCAGTTGGTGTAAAACAAACTACACGAACCAAGTTAAGCAAGTAGAGAATAGAGAGTAGAGAGAGCAACCAAAAACAGAGAAAGCAAAGTCACCTTGATTTGTTCTCTTCTCTCAGCTGCCTTCTTCCTCCTTCCTTCCTTCCTTCCTTATTCACCGTCAAAAAGTAGTCGGTACCTGGTTACCGGCAACTCCACTGGATTCAACAGCCGCGTGTCGGTCAGATAATCTTGACCCAACAAATCCGGGGTCAGTCAATACGTACTCAATAGAGTCTTTACTCCTTACTGTTTAGTCATTGGACACATTACTTATTTTCAATTCCCTTTATTTCAGATTCCTTAAATTCTTAATTCCTCAAAAAATACAATTCCTTAAATTTTTATCAGGAAGACAGGAACCAGATCTTGAACGCATTTTAAAACCCTAAGTTTACTCTCAACCCTACTACGGTTTTATTTTATAAGGCATGCTCACCTAAGAGACAGTTTTTAAGGGACTGTCAGGGACAAGTGAATCTGACGGCTGAAAATAAATGCACAGTTTTAAGGTGTTATAATTTAGGGGCTGTGACCAGTTACCCATTTTTAGCCCAAAAAATGCCCACTTACTCCACCAAGAGTTTTTTAACCCCATTTACCCAATCTTACATCTATTGACATTTTAGCCCCTGTTAATTAAATTAAAACTCATCCATCTCTTATCAGTCTCTCTCTCCTTCCCAAACTCTCTCTCTCCCCCCGATCTCCACCTCCACTCTCTCTCTCTCTCTCTCTCTCTCTCTCTCTCTCTCTCTCTCTCTCTCTCTCTCTCTCTCTCTCTCTCTCTCTCTCTCTCTCTCTCCTCCTCCCCATGATCTCCACCTCCGGTCTGTCTCTCTCTCTCTGATCGCCGCGCCGGAGATGCAGTCCAAATCTGAACACGACGATAAAGCTCCAGTCGGCGATCCAACGTTCTCGTCGCCGTTCGATTGATCGGCGATCCAGCCACTCCAACGTCCTCGTCGCAGTTCATCGGCAATGTGTCTACTGCCCCTAACGCTGCCCCTAAACCCTAAACTTAACACGAAGACATTATTTGGGGGCAGTAATGTGTCTACTGCCCCCCACTAAACTATTATTACTGCCCCCCACTAAACCATTAAAACTTGCACCAATTAAGTGAAGGGTTCTGACTTCGTATGAAGACATTATTTGGGGGCAGTAATGTGTCTACTGCCCCCCACTAAACCATTAAAACTTGCACCAGTTTCAAGGATTCACAGTGTATTGCACTTTATCACAAACAAATCAACAAGAGATGATTACTGTCTCCTAAGAAAGACATTATTGGGTGGCACTAATGTGTCTACTGCCCCCCAATAGACCATCAAACATTACACCGCTTCCTATGTTTCGCAGATTATACAAGTTATTCACACTCAAAACAACAGATAATGTCTAAAAACCCACATTATGAGGGTCAATATTCTGTCTACTGCCCCCCACTAGACTGACACAAACAACACAATTTTTTTCATTTATCAACTACTGCAATTTAACACTACATTTACTTTGGAATAGCAGTTTTCAGTCCGTCAATAAATAAAGCAGTCATCATTGGCCCCCAATACAAAGTCTACTGGGGGGCACTAATGTTACAACTTTTATGGTTATGACTGCACAATAGCAGATAGCCATTTTCAGTCCGTCGTCGATTCCTTCAGAAGGTCAACCCCGGCCTCGCCGAGCTTCTCAGCGACGAGGACCGTCGGCTTGGCGTCGAGCCTGGCAGCGGAGAGCACGACGACGAGTTTCGGCGCGGCGATGGCTAGAGCAGGCGTCGTGGGCGACCTGCCGGAGGGATGGAGGGAGGGAGAGAGAGATCTGACGTCTTCTGGAGAGAGAGAGAGAGAGAGAGAGAGAGAGAGAGAGAGAGAGAGAGATAGAGAAATCGGTGAGGGGGGAGGAGAGAGAAATCGGTGAGGGGGAGAGAGAGAGAGAGAGAGAAACTGAGAGTAGAGAGATTGAAGGAGAGGGCAAAAAAGTCCCAAAAATTAATAAAAAGAATTAATTGGGTAAAGGGGAAATAATCCCTTAGAGTGTTTTGGGTAAATGGGGTTTAAAAACTCTTAGTCGGGCAAGTGGGCACATTTTAAGCTAAAATTGGGTAAATGAGCATTTTCCCTATAATTTATGCTTTTATATTTAATACATGTGGTTGAGAGCCCATATCATGCCGGGCCGTGCTCGTGCCTGGTCAATAACGGGCCGTGCTCGTGCCTACCCACTATAAAGCATGATTTTAAAATCTTAATTTGAACAAATAAAAATTCATTTTATTTAACTATTTAGAAAATTAAAATAAATTAAGTTCTACAACGTTTTTCTTAATCTTAGCTTTTTAAGATTAGATTTCTAATAATTTTTTATATTCCACTATAAGAAAGAAAGAAAGAAAAAACTCAAAATATATTGTTTTTGTTTAAGGATATCTCTATTTGTGTTTGGCCCAAACTCTAGGTTACTTGACCTAGTGGTAATAGGGTTAAATTAGAAGGATCTAGATTCCTATTCAATGTACGATTACTTTCCTTGTATGATTGAGATTCTATGCATTGTAATCCTCTATATAAAGAGGCCCCTATTATCAATGAGAACACACAGCAAATTCCTCTCAATTTCAGTTTCTCTACAACACGTTATCAGCACGAGCTCTAACCCTAACCCTAGCCCTAAAAACCAAAATCAATAAATCCCTCGCAGCTCCTACGCGCACCTGCGCTCGCTGCTCCCCGCAAGCGCACACTGCACCCTCGCGGTATCTCCCCAGACCTGCGGCATCTCCGCAGCGACCCCGCAGCTGCCCCTGCAGCGGCCTCGCGACATCCCCGCAGCGGCCCCGCAACAGTCCTCGCGGCATCTCCGCAGCATCCTCGCGACATACCTGCAGCATCCTCGCGGCCTCGCGACATCCCCGCAGCAGTCGCATCCCCTGCAGCGGCCTCGCTACATCCCCGGCCCCGCAACAGTCCTCACGGCATCTCCGCAGCATCCTCGCGGCATCCTCGCAGCGACCCTGCAGTATCCCTGCACTGCCCAGCCAACAACTTTTCCGGTCAAGATTTCCGGCTATTTTTCAAGGTAAACTTTTCTAAAAGTTCCCGTTTTTGAAGTTTTTCAATTTCTTCTTCTTTTTTCTCGGGGACTTCCAACATCCCTTCTTCTACCCCCCTTTCTTCTTCATAGGGGAGACCAATAGCCGAACTGTGGGGGTTCGTGCTCACTCCAAGCTTAGAGCTTGTAGAGTCCTCCAAACTTAGAGTTTGTTGAGAAGAAAACGATCGACCACATACATCGTCGTTTCGATCTAATCCAAAACCCCTCTTGGAATCGGATTTTCTTGGAAGCGACTACGCTCAGAAAGTCCCTAATTTCTTGGAAGCGACTACGCTCAGAAATTTTATAGTTTTTCGTGGTATCCTTTTTCGCTCCGAAACTAACCCTATTTTCTTGTTGTTTTTCAGGATGAGTAACCTGAACAAGTTGAGCTTCGCTCCACTAGAGACAACAGGCGCTGGATACCACAAGTGGGTCCGTGATGTGCGCCAGCATCTTAAGGCTGATGGGATCCTGAGTACGATCCAAGAGCCAAGTCAGGACGTGCGTACTCCTCAACAAGCTGCTGCTTTTGAAGCAAATAGAGCTACGAGAAAGGCGAATGAAGCTAAAGCCATCATTCTCATGACAAGGCACATGAATGACGCGCTCCAAAATGAGTACCTCAATGAGGAAGACCCAAGAAGACTATGGGTAGAACTCGAGCAGCGTTTTGGCAACGTCCGTGATTCCCTGCTTCCAGACTTAGAAGTGAGATGGCATAGCCTCCGCTTCTGTGATTTCAAGTCTGTACTTGACTACAATTCAGAAGCACTTCGTATCAAGTCTATGATGGAATTCTGTGGACAGAACATCACTGATACGATGTTGATCGAGAAGACTCTCTCCACCTTCCCCGTCTCTGCATTGATGATAGCCAAAAACTATCGGATTGATGTCGATGCTAGACGTATCACAAGATTTCATGAGCTAATTGGTGCCTTGAACGTAGCTGAAAAGCACGACAACATACTTGTGAAGAACTATAACTCCAGACCCGTGGGAACCAAGTCAAATCCGAAGTCTAATTATAGTCGCGCCTCCAAGGGAGGACGCAAGGAGCGAAACCCTAAGAGTAGGGATAATTCTGGACGTTCTGGTCCATATTCTCGCCCTAAAGAGGAAGGAAATCGCCAAGATAGGCGTGCACGGAATCGTGGAGGTAAACGTGTGAAGAGAGAGAGAGAGGCCAAGCCTCCGGTTATGGTGGTAACGCCACCAAAGGCAATAACCGTCTACAAAACGCTCCCAGAGTGCCTCGATCAAGGGAACCTGACCATAATGATGCTTGTCTCAGATGTGGATCAAGTGGACATTGGGCAAAGAAGTGTACTGCATCCCAGAACGTTGCAAACGCATACAAGATGTATCATGAAGCAAGGGAGGCAAATTACATGGAACAAGAAGATCAAGATGGAGATCTCGATCTAAGGGTGGAAGACTACAAGGATCAAGACCCAGAAACTGGCGATTTTGATTAAGTCTTTTTATTTCCAAGAGATGTAGGCAATTGCCATATTATTTGTGTAGTAGATGCCAATGCTATTAGTCTTTCTTCAAAGTAGGCGTACTCAATGTGAGTGTGATGTCTAGGAATGTTTTGAGATAAGTGGTACTTAAGTGAGCCTCGCTCCACCGACATCTCTCTACTCACCTGGTCACATTTACATTGGAATTACCGAAAGGAGTTAGACGACTACCATTGTTTTGCATTAACTAGTTTATTGGATTAGATTTTCTTTGGTTAAAGAAACGATGATGTAATTCCGTTTGGCTTATTAATAAAAGTTGAGTTCTTTTCTTTATGACTCCTTTTTTTAATTACGAGCTTTTCTTTTAGGAATGGATGAACTTCAATGTCTTGCGGATAGTGCGACTACGCACACCATTCTACGACATAGGCAATTATTCTTGGAGATGTTGCCTACATATTCATCTGTGACTACGATGGCTGGGCCATCAGGTTTAGTTCAAGGACATGGAATGGCCCAATTCCTTTTGCCTAATGGCACCTTGATTAAAGTCACTGAAGCTCTCTACGCTCCTAAGGCAAATCGAACCTTATTGAGTTTTAAAGATATTAGAGCCAACGGATTCCATGCGGAAACGCACAGTGAGAACGGAATAGAATTCCTTTGCATTACCTCTAATGATTGCGGAAGAAAGCGCATCTTAGAGAAGCTTATGTGTCAATCTAGTGGACTTTATGTCATTACAATTCGACCTATTGAATCCAATAATGTCATAAGAGATGATATCTTGGATTCAGACACATATTGGCTTTGGCATGACCGACTAGGACATCCTGGTCGTGATATGATGCTCCGTATACTAAAGACTTCACACGGACATCCATTCTTCAGAGTGAGAAGAAGCAAGAATCGAAAATTGATTCCAGGACTTAGCAAGACCGCAACAATTGCAGCATCTGGAGCTACAGCCGTCTTGGGGCGCCATAGGACCGCCCAAGTCCCATGTGGTGACGCCATTAATGGCGCCAACCATGAGCATGACGCCATGGTTGTCCCTCCTAGTGGCCATGACGCCACACACACCAATTTCCATGGCTCTAACGCCATAATGGGAGATGTAGTCACACACTTTACTTCTAATAGCGCTACAGACGCTCAGGCCCAACCAAAATCTTCATTGGTTGCTTCTAAGGCCCCTCGCTCTTTCTGCAAAGCCTGTTCCTTCGGGAAATTAGGACCGAGATCGTCCTACGCAAAGGATCCCAAAATCCTCATTTCGTTCTTACAGAGAATCCAAGGGGATATCTGTGGACCAATTCAACCACCATGCGGACCTTTTAAATACTTTATGGTATTGGTTGATGCGTCGACACGCTGGTCACATGTCGCGCTACTGTCCACTCGAAATGCTGCTTATGCTAAACTCCTCGCCCAGATTATCCGTCTACGGGCTCACTACACTGACCATCCTATTAAGTCAATTCGACTTGATAATGCTGGGGAGTTTACATCGAAAACATTCGATGACTATTGCATGTCAGTGGGGATTGATGTAGAGCATCCAGTTCCCCATGTTCATACCCAAAATGGTCTCGCAGAAGCCGCTATCAAACGACTACAGATGATAGCACAGACATTGGTTATGCGCACCAATCTCCCTGTTTCTGCTTGGGGATATGCAATATTGCATGCAGCGACGCTAATTCGTCTACGACCCACTGCCACCCAATCTTACTCTGCGTTACAGCTAGTGACTGGGTACGAGCCTGATATCTCGCACTTACGCATTTTTGGGTGTGCCATTTATGTGCCTATTACGCCGCCACAGCGAACTAAGATGGGTCCACAACAACGAATGAGCATTTATGTTGGATATGAATCTCCAACGATCGTCCGCTACCTTGAACCTTCGACAGGCGATCTCTTTACCGCTAGATTTGCGGATTGTCACTTTGATGAGACAGTCTTCCCATCGTTAGGGGGAGATAAGAACACATATGTTCAACAGGAACGACAGGAATTGTCGTGGTCTGTCCCCACTATGTCTCATCTCGATCCCCGTACCGCACAGTCCGAACTTGAAGTGCGAAGAATAATCGAGCTCCAGAACGTAGAAGACACTCTGCCTGATGCGTTTTCTGATGTTGCCAAAGTGACGAGATCACACATACCTGTTGCAAACGTGCCTGCAAGGATCGATGTCCCAAATACTGGACATCACGCCTCTCCTGTGACACCAGGAGATGGCGCCATTTCCCAACATGGCAATGATGTGGCATCTATGGCCGCAGGTCCCGCAAGAAAGCGCGGTAGACCGATTGGTTCGAATGATACTCGCCCTAGAAAGAGAGCGAATGAGGCACAAACAAATCCTTTGATCATCGATACTCAAAATCCGTCCCATGAGAATGTTCCGGATTATGGTTATGTCCAAGAGACATCATTGGGGGACGCCTCAATGTCAGAACCTATCCCTGAGAACGTAGAGATCTCTGTTAATTACACTAGTGTACATGGGACGTGGGAAAGAAACTCCATCATCATTGATGATGTATTCGCGTATTCAGTGGCGCGTGAGATTATTGAGACCGATGACATCGAACCACGCTCCGTTGATGAATGCCAACGTAGAGCTGATTAGCCAAAGTGGAAAGATGCGATCCAGGCAGAACTTGATTCTCTAGAGAAAAGAAAGGTATTCGGACCAGTTGTGCCAATACCGCCCAACACCAAACCAGTTGGTCACAAATGGGTATTCGTTAGAAAGCGTAATGAGAAAAATGAGATTGTAAGGTACAAAGCTCGCCTTGTGGCGCAAGGTTTCTCACAACGCCCTGGAATCGACTACGAGGAGACCTATTCTCCCGTAATGGATGTCATAACGTTCCACTACCTTGTCAGTTTAGTAGTTTCTGAAAAACTGAACATGCAGCTTATGGATGTGGTTACTGCGTATCTATATGGGGATCTAGATACAGAGATATACATGAAGATTCCAGACGGAATTCAGTTACCCAAATCAAGTGGCTCTAAACCACGGAGCGCGTTTGCAATTAGATTGAAACGCTCACTATATGGATTGAAACAATCCGGACGGATGTGGTATAACCGTCTAAGTGACTACTTGATTGAAAAGGGATATGTCAACAATGAACTATGCCCATGTGTGTTCATAAAGAGGACAAGTTTCGGATTTGCAATAGTAGCGGTTTATGTCGATGACATGAACATAATTGGCACCCTTAAAGAGTTAAGGGAAACCGCTGAACACTTGAAATCCGAGTTTGAGATGAAAGATCTTGGGAAAACACGGTTTTGCCTCGGTTTAGAACTTGAGCACCGTAGAGATGGTATCCTGATTCATCAATCAGCTTATACCCAAAAGATGCTTAGGCGTTTCAACACTGATAAGATTAAGCCTTCAAGCACCCCAATGGTCGTCCGTAGTCTTGATCCAAAGAAGGATCGATTTCGTCCAAAAGATGACGATGAAGAAGTGCTAGAGGCAGAAGTGCCCTACCTAAGTGCAATAGGCGCATTATTGTACTTAGCACAATGCACAAGACCGGATATCTCATTCGATGTGAACTTGCTAGCTAGATATAGCTCTGCGCCTACACGACGCCATTGGACTGGTGTTAAAGATATCTTTCGATACCTAAGTGGTACGATCGATATGGGCTTATTCTATCCCTACAGAGAGAAGATAGATTCGGACCCATCAAGTGCCAGGGACGCCACACATGGTGGACTGCGTTCCCTATCCCCATCCCAAAACAATATAAGTGTTTTGGAAGGTTTTGCTGATGCTGGGTACCTCTCTGACCCGCACAAAGGTCGCTCCCAAACTGGTTATGTTTTCACCATGGGAAAGACCGCGATATCTTGGAGGTCTACAAAGCAGACCTTAGTCGCTACCTCTTCGAATCATGCAGAGATTATTGCTCTTCACGAAGCAGTTCGTGAATGTATATGGCTTCGATCCATAGTTACGCATATTCGAAGCAATTGTGGTTTGAAGTCTACCACAGATGAGCCAACGAGCATTTATGAGGATAATGCTGCTTGCATTGAACAAATGAAGCAAGGCTACATCAAAGGCGACAACACCAAGCATATATCGCCCAAATTCTTCTACAATCAGCAACAACAGAAGCTCCTCAAGATCAAAGTGAACCAGGTTCGATTTGAGGACAATGAGGCAGACTTGTTTACTAAGTCATTGCCCAAATCCACGTTCGAGAAACATGTGGCAAGAATTGGCTTGCGGAAATTATCTGAACTCCCATGATCGTAGTCATCAGGGAGAGGCGCAGACATCAGGGGGAGATGTCTACATGTTCACCTCGAAACGTGAAGGGTGTGTTGTGCTCTTTTTCCCCTTCGACCGAGGTTATTTTTGTCCCACTGGGTTTTTGTTACTCGGCAAGGTTTTTAACGAGGCAACGAGAGAAGCACCGCGTTTGGACAACACAAGGGGGAGTGTTTAAGGATATCTCTATTTGTGTTTGGCCCAAACTCTAGGTTACTTGACCTAGTGGTAATAGGGTTAAATTAGAATGATCTAGATTCCTATTCAATGTACGATTACTTTCCTTGTATGATTGAGATTCTATGCATTGTAATCCTCTATATAAAGAGGTCCCCTATTATCAATGAGAACACACAGCAAATTCCTCTCAATTTCAGTTTCTCTACAACAGTAAAAACTGTATTATTGTGAGATTAATCTTTATTAATATAATGAAGATTTAGTATCTATTATTCTTTCCTTCATTCTATAGTTGTATTATTATGAGATTAGTCTTTATTAATAAACATATATTTAATATTTAGAAAAAATACTAATGTCAAAATAAGGATATAATGTTTTGTTTCATTATTTTGACAATATAAAAGAAAACATTGGTGGAATTGTCATGAGATTTTAAATAAAAAGGTCTCATATTCAAATCTCATCATTGTAGTTTTTTAATATTTTTAAAAACAAAATGAAATTTTGTGTTTGTAACGGGCCGGCCCACAATATGTCGTGCTCGGGCCGTGCCGGGCCCATTACGGGCTCGGGCCGGGCCGGGCCAATGGGCCAATATTCTTAGGCCCAGCCCGACCCGTTATTCTAACGTGCTCGGGTCGTGCCGCGTCACTAACGGGCTTGGGTCGTGCCGGGCCGCTTTTAAGCGTGCCGGGCCCGTGCCGTGCTCGTGCTTAGTGGCCCGTTTGCCACCTCTACCATGTATAATGAATGCATTCAACCATACTAGTTGAGTAGTTGTTTAGCAAAAACCAAACATTAGAAACACCATTGGCTGTACAGTATAAGTCAAGGTTCAACTTCAAAACATGGTTGGTGAGTGGGTTTGAATGTAAACGCATTTGCTTTGGTGCCAAACAAAGCGTTCAACATCCTCAATCCCACGTGCGATCCAAATCTACGGATTTAGCTTTATGACTAAACATTAGGTTTTGTCACTAAAATAGAATACTCTGACCCTATGAACAGAGATGGATGGTCAAATTAATCTTTGAAGCCGAAGACATAATGGTCACAGCCAACTCGTTTGCCAGATCGGCCAACACGTCTTGACTGCTGGTATTACCATGTCTCCTTGTGTGCAAATTATTCAGTTCCAAAAAGCAATCCAATCCAATCCAGGCAATTACATTACATGTAACTGCACAAGCAAACGAATGGTAAATCAAACTCAAAGCTACACAAAAGTAGGCAGTCCAAGTATTGTTTCATGGACATTAGAATTCAAACAGAGAGCATATGATTATTCCCCACGTATAACTGTACATGTGAGCCACTGAAGCTAAGATTATGACTACTACGGCCCATCAATCATACGTCAAAACCTATCAACTATCACTAGTGGTACATTGTCACTTGCAAAATGTCGCCCCAACATTGTTACACGCGCACTAACATCTTCTACCTAGAGTGGGATGCCTACTGTTATTTTTACATTCTACATAAGAGCTGCTCCTTCCCATTGTTGAATGTCTTTCATCTTCTTTTGCTGTCTGCCGCCCCACGCCAAAACAAGAGACTGCACGGATAACACTATACTCTTCATACCCACAGCCTAGCTCGTAAAAGTTGCTGAACCACTTATCGTACTCTCTTTGAAGCTCTTTTCCCTACACGGAGTGTAAAATTGCTCTGCATCCAGGGGAAAAAAAAAGAAGTTAAAACTAAAAAACCACAAACAAAACTTCATTCTAGTAAAGCACTAAGCTAGCAAGGCCGGAGAGAGAGAGAGTACAAGGGGTTCATCATCGGAAAGTTCAAGATCCCCAGCATCAGAAGGGCTTGAGGGCTCCACAGGTACATGGGGTTTCTTCAGTTTTGTACGGTCACCATGGACATCATTTTTTTCTTTACTCCCTTCAGAATCTGACGACTCTTCCTCATTATCCTCTCTCGAGGAAGATCTATTTAATTCATCTGTTTGTTTCTCTTCTGAAGGAAGCTTCTCGTCAACTGTATTTTCAGTATTTTGTCCGATGCTGTCCATATCTCCAGCAGGCCTCACTTCAGAATCAGGCATCTCTTCATCAGAGTCCTCAATATTTGGATTTGGACTTTCTGCCTCTTCCAGCAGATTTCCTTTGGAAACTGACTTCACTTCCTTGTCAGAGTCCACCTCATCTGACACATTCACATCCTTTCTTTCAGCACCTCCTGAACTACCTGCAAACGGAAAGACTGATTTTATAGACGCCAAGTTTAAATATGTGTAATTGCTGCTTGGCTGAGGAACTGACGTGCATCAGCCATGCAAGAAACCTTACCTGAGTTCATTTCATCCACTTTAGAGACCAAATTAGGCTCAATATTCGACACATCAGAACTCTCTCTTTCCCTACTTCCCCACTGTTTTCTCTTTGATCCACCCTTTTTCCCGTCCAAGTTTTTACTCGGTGTTCTTTTCTTCTTAACTCTGGAAAATCAAAATCAATCAATTCACAACTTCCATTAGTAAGTAAAATAAAATTCTCAGGCAAGCACCAACGATGCGCGTTTCACTCACGTTTTAGAGGATTTCTTGCTCTTACTAGAACTACCCATACTTTTACTTTTTTGACCAGGTGTCCTGTAACAATAAAAGGAAGGTAAGAACATGAAGAGATAATGCCCAGGGACGCACTAATATTCCATAAAAGCCCAGCAATGATTCTCCCTTTTTCAATCATTTTGAAAAACCTTCTAAGAAGTTGGTATCAGAAAGAATATACTTACACTTCTTTTGAAGGGGATTTCTTTGAAGAATTTGACTTCTGTAAATGACAAGACGTGTTATGTGTCAGAAATATGTCGGCACTAATTCCTTTATTGGAAAGGACAAAAAGCTAAAGAGCAGATTTACGATAAAAAAACTTTTCAGACCTTTGTGGGCTTGCGACCATTGTCAACGAGCTCCCACCGTTCCTTTTCTAGCCGAAGCACTTCTACATCACCATCCGCATAAAGTACCTTCCATCAATGATGAAAGTCAATTATAGTGAACTTTACATCATGTAATCTAACATTATAAGAGAACACAAGCGAGAAGTTGTAACTTACCACATGCTTTCTCTTTAGTGTATCATAAGACTTCACCGTCCCTTCATAAAATCTGCAGATTTTGCCGGTAAAATAAGTCAATAGAGTACTGTTGTCCTTACTTACATGATAGTTAATAATCAAATTGTTGCAGTTACTAGTATGATAAAGTCTAAGTAAAACTTGAGAATATTCTTTGCTAATAAACAACAAGGAGAGAAGCCTCCTGTATTTATTGTCAGCATATAAGCACTCACTTCCTATCCATAGGCCACCACACTTTTATTCTGCAGCCAATCAAGTCTTCGATATCTTTTCCACCTTCCTTGAATTTGGACTACAGAAAGTATGAAAGTTGCATCAGTTCAAAAATATAAAGAGGCTTATCCAGTTGATGAGATCACCACTAATTTGTTAGTTTGTTTATTTAATTTTTTTTTCTTTTCAGACTATTAGGCTTGTTCAGAAGGGCTGAATCAACTCACCTTTGCAGATCCTGACATGCTTTTTCTTTTCAGCTTCTTGATGGGTCTTGTGGGAGACTGGTACTCACTATTTGGGTCCTTCTTGCCAGTCTCAAGCACATTGGGCTCCTGAAATACAGAGAGAGAGTATATTATCATGCTGACAGCTAGCGGAACATTGAAGGCACGTGACTTTCGGTCCAAAAATATGTGATTCAATAATAAGAACTCACGTCACGGTCACTGTCTTCTCCTACTTCATTTTCCTCATCATGAAGACCAGGATCTGAAGCTCTGCCTTTACGTTTTGATGAGGAGGTAGCATTCTTCCGGATGCACGATACCAACAAAGCTGACTCCATGCTTTCACCCAATTTTCTCTGCATAAACATTTATCTTTACAGTCAGGAACTTAGGATAGGCCTCAGAAGTTATGACAATGTATTGAAATGATGAAATTCTTACATTGTGTGAATCATCAAGTGAAGCGCTTAAAGGAGACTTTGATGTACTTCTGGGAGATTTGATAGCACTATGAGTGGAGGATGACCTCCTCCGTTTAGGTACTGGAACAGATGCTCCATCACTAGCTTTTCTTTTGTTACCCTTTTGGTGCGTTGTATCTATTCTTGATTTCTTGCCAGGCAGATTTTCATGACCATTACTTGATTCAAACTTACTTGATTCTCCCAAGTTATCCAAATTTATCTCCCGGACCATATTCAAGATATCAACATCATTCTCAGCCTTCTCTGGATTAGCAGATGAAACCTTGTTCTTTTTCACCTTTTTAGCCTTGATCTTCTGAGACTTCAAGTGCTTTATAATTTTTCCCAAAGGAACTTCATTTCCATCTTTTTCACCATCTATCAGAACTTCATCCTCAGCAATTATGGAAATTCCCTGTGGTGACAAAAGAAGCAGTGCATAGTCACTAAAGATCAGAGGGGAACCAAATATAATAGCATATTATAAGAGATCACAAGTGTCCTTCCACAGGATAACATACCGTTTCAGTAGTGTCTAACTTAAGTGATTCAAAGTGAGTCAGCACACTGTCATCAGCCAACCACGTTTGTGCTTCAATAGCCTATCAAACACATGGAGTACATAATTAAATATAGCAGAAAGGTGAGAGTATTTGATCATTACATGTCACATCCAGAAAGGGTAAAGAAATAATATTCCATACCACTGAATCATCTCCTTCCTTTTTCTCATACGGTTTATACAGCATAGAAGGCAAAGGAACTGATGCAGTCAACACTTGTAAATCAGTTTCCTTTGGGGCTAAGCGCTTGGTAATTGACAGCCCCAGGTCACAAATAGCATGTGAATTCTGCAAGTTCAAATTATTACAGATGTAAGCTTGAAACTGGGAGGAGTCAATGATCGAATATGCTTATGTAGCTGTGTAAAAGCAAACAATATGAACAAGAGATATACTATACACAACCTTTGACTTCGCTGCATCATATATATCTTCAGAGGTCTTGATACTGTGAAAGATAGAGACTATAGCAGAAAGGTCCTCCTTTTCAATGTTGCTACCTGATTCCAACTTGGCATCTTCATCTCTATGTAGCAACATAGACAGAATTAAGTGCAATTGCCTGAAAAGTACAGAAGATGACAAATTCAGTGAAACTGAGCATTTCGAAAGTCAAGAGATTATTAATTATTAAAAGCCTGTAAATCCAAATTATTCAGTCTGGTGTAGCTCGATCACTCAAGCTCCAAAATCTTTGCCAGTGTATATGTATGAAAAATTATCTATACCAACATGCATGTGCTAACAAAAAGGCACGTAATTCAAGTTTAGCCTCCAGAGATTCAAAGACAGCTACTTCAGATAAAATCTTATCTGCCCAGTACCGTTTGGTCTAGTGGCATAAGTTTCCCCTTTGTAAGTGGGAAGTGACTAAGTCCAATTCACAAACAAGTAGTTGTTGTGTATTCTCTGTTGTTGCGTAACTAAAAGAATAGGGAATAGTATCTATGATTTAACTGAGACAAAATACAATACCTGTATATCAGTTCAAAAGCTTTGACATCATCCTTGGATTCATCAATATTAGGACAACAATGATGGGCAAGCGCATGAACCAAGTAAGGGAGGATGTACTCCGGATATGCAGTCAAGGAATTAGCATCAGATTGAATAGAGAGATGTCGAGCCTTTGTTTGGTGATACATTTGAATAATGTCAGCTAGATTTTGTTTCTCCTGCCATTTTAAACAAAATCCAAAACTCAGCCAATAAACACATTAAACACAGTAAATGAAAAATTGCCCTCAACAAATCAAATTAGTATGGCTACCTCTTGAAATTCTGCCGACTTTGATCCAAATATGTTGAAAAAGAATGCACAAGCATATTTTGCATCCAAAAGCCGGTCCTTTATGTATTGATGAACTTTGTTAAGGAATAGTTTCCTTGCTTGAGGGAAGCTAATCTAGAACAGCCAAAAACACAAATACATAAAGACTAAGAGACATGTAGCTATTACATGAACATGAAAATAAAAAACAAAAACAAAAAAAAAACAAAAGTTGATAAAAAGCACAACAAAAATAAAAAATATAGCAATACAGAAAATCTTGGAATACAAGAGCTCCACCTCTGAAACCTTCAAGGTTAAGTGGAAGACATCAACAGGTATCTTATGATTCCAGTGCTTTGATAGACGGAGAACGGCCTTTGCAGAAGCAAGCCTTAAATGGGCCTTGTCAATTGAACTGTACATAAAAAAGACTTCACATCAATTACGCCTCATATTACAAGGAACAAAGTCAAGTACATTGATCAATAAACTAGGAAGAAATTTTTTTTTTTTATTACCTTGATTCTATGTCTTTGGATATTTCTCCACAAGAAAGTGTGTTTCTTAATATTTCCAGTAGACCATCAATGCCGGGGCGAACCTGAGCATCTTTGACAGGCAAGTAGCTTTTCACCAAGGTCTTAATTCCATATATCTACAGCTCAAAATAGATGAATGTTAAAAATATATATATATATATATATATATATATATATATATATATAATAGGGTTTAGGGTATAGAAAATAATAATAATAGCAACAACAACATATAAAAAGTAAAGGGAGTTTTCAGAAAAGCATTACATCAACAGGTACAGGCATACAGCTTGAATCCGATATATAAAATCCTTAACAAGGGACTAAATATTGTTTTTATTTCATTGAGGAACATTAATACAAAAAAGAACTTAAGCACAGAATTTTATATGGTAATCATAAGAATAAAATCAACACAAGATCGACCAACCTTTAAGGAACAAAGCTCACTTTTGTCATCCCAAGATGCCTTCTTATTATCACCTGGTTTCTGAGAGTAAAGCATCCATATATAAGAAAACAAATTATCTGATGTCATAACCAAATAATCACAACACAGTAAGTTTGAAAGGCATACATCATTGAGTTTTAGGATCTTCTCTATTATAAACTTTTCAATTTCACTTTCTCTAGTTTCGAAGACTGGCATTGCAGTCTCAGCTATACACCCCAAAGATTGTAGTACAGCAGGCAAATGTGTCTTCTCCTCGAGCATATCCACAAGCCTCTGCAAATTTAAAAACATCAACACCCCAACTGCTAACACAATGATCAAGTTCTACAAAATTACAAATTAATGGGATCTAGTTGTGATGCATAAAGTAATTATGATCTTAAACCTTGTACAAAACAGAAAGTGATTTAAGCCCATCATCCTTTGTTATAGCCGCCAAGGCATGTACAGCATATTTTGCCTGTCTTCTACTGCCCTCCAAGCACAACCTCTCCAATATAAGGTCTATCGAACTGCAAGTGAAGAATAAGTAATAATGAGCAATATATAAAAGAGGAATGATCTGATAGTTTAAAGAATTTAACAGTCGAACCTTGATAACACTGCAAGATTTTCCCGGATGGTACCACCAGCCTTTGCTAAAACATTCAAAACTCCTTCTTTTATAGCTTCATCATCATCTTTGAGAAAATTTACCAGTTCCTCTTCTGTTCCACTAAGTAGCAATGGACTGAAGCGAGCAAGAATCTGGAAATAAAACAAAGGAGATTTTGAAACAGACACTTGAAAATACTCGAATAACATTGGCTTAAGCTTAAACTTTTGTGAAAAAACTGCAAGCTATTGTAACTATTATACTTGAGGCCAGACAAACATTGTAAAACTTCCTAACTCAAATGATAACATATAGATTAGTGGGAAGCAAAAGACAAAAGTAACAGATACTGATATACTGATGTGAAGAAGACAGTGATGCCACTAATGTAAGGCGAGAAGCAGCAGATGGTACTGATACTATTGAGTAAAAACATTCTATAGGTTCATCTATAGAGAAGGGACAAGAAATTATGTGTCATTACCACCAAAATATTCATACAAGATAGCTTATATTGTATATCTGCAGTAGATCTGTGCATGGCAACCTCCAGAAGAATTTCCTTCACATGCTCCTTGTTGAAAAGTAGATAAGAACATTTCACGGAGAGAGTACTAAGAAAGTCATATAGTCGGTGTTTTTCGCCCAAAATTTTAAGCAATTCATCCTGCAAGAAGGAAAGGCTGCATTACTATCATTTTATGTACGACCGTAATAAGCTTTTTATGTACTAATCAAGAAAGGTGAGAGCAGGTTAGGGTCAGACAATTAAATCTCATACTAGGCTCCTGACTTCAAGTTTAAAAAGACTGGACTTAGCTTTTAATAGTAGAAATGACAAGTTGAGGATAGACATACACCAACAACAATGTGACATAACAGGAATTTTAAGACATGTATGACAGCCCAAGATTTAATATACTTGTCTACGTGTGTGTTGGAAGTGGGGAAGGGTAAAAGGTGAGACTGGCAGCTATTGGTGGCATAGCAGTAAGAGAGTAAGGCATGAGGCCTTTGACTATGGATACCAACCGGGGATTGCCAGGTGCATTGATAGTATGTACAGATTGCTAAATTAACTCCAGTGCCTAAACCATTTTCACCACTTTTACCTCTAATTATATGATAAAATTATCGAATCAATGAATATGTTAATTCTTACCCGTAAAGTTCGGGCTTGATGGAAGCTAGTGTTTGGATCAACAAGGTTCGTTAGAATCTTCCAGATGTTAGCATCCTTCAATTGATCAAGAAACTGAAAATTTTCCTCAGCCTTTGCAGGGTCAGCAAACGAGCGTGCCATTATACGAAAACAAAACTGAATCTTTTTTTGGATCTCAGGAGCATCACCATCCTGTAATCAAAATCAGTCACTTTTCTTGGAATATCATACATGGCATTTCAAACTTACTAGCCTTCCAACATTTGCTTACCTGATGCACCTGCCTAAGTGACATATACTTCTGCATCTCTTGTAGTAACCTGCAATCAATCCAAGAGGAAATTCCCTGAAAATCAGTGCACAATTCAGCAAATACCAAGATTGGAAAGGTGAAAGGCTTATTGCAAGTCATAGCCCGGGTTCAAAGCCAAGCAAGAACAATTTACCTTTGCTTCTGCTCCAGTATCTTCTCAAGTGCCTTCACCTCAACTTTATCAAATACTGAGAAGACCCTTACCCAATGTTTAACTTTATCTTTGGTAGAGAAATCAGTTGGGAATAGAGACTCACAAAGAACATTTTCAATTGTATCAGATCTGCAAAATTTTACATGCTCACAATTTAGACCTAAGAAGTAGCTCACTAACAGGTTTTAAAACTACCACTAGAATATATCATCTTATGTGATGTTCATCATACAATTGAATGTAAATATTTTAGTTGCTGCAGTTAAAGCTACCACTAGAATAAATCATCTGCTGTCAAGTTCCACTCCAGGAGCTTTGATCATTCTTAAAAACCATTAGAAACATCATTACAAGCAGAAATAGCTTCTGTAAACCAATAAAGAAAGAAAGGGAAAACAGGGGGGGAAAGGGAGGAGAGGGGGGGGGGGGGGGGGGGGGCAAACATATAGGAGTAGTGTTTCTTATATGAAACACAAACATTATTAAAAGGAAAAAAATTCACAAGGATGTTCATTACAAGCATGAATGACCTGTCAATTCTCCATGATGTTCATGTACAATTAAAAAAGGCACAAGTCTATAAACAGTGATTCAGCACCATGAAAACTTGGCTGTTGCCTTAAAAAATGAAAAACCCTTAAAGAGGGTTACCTGAAATCTTTGTCATAAAAACATCTCAGAATCTTCCCAGGAATCCACTCAAATTCACTGGAAATGGTCGAGCCATCAGAGCACTTTGCACAATAAACCCTGTATATCTCAGCCAGCCTCTCCATGGTATACTTTTTAACAAGTACCTGAGATTTGGAGAAAGAAAATGGAGTATTATGGATAACAATAGAGTAAAAATCAGATGAGCATAAACAAATATAAACTGGGAGAAGCATATATACAGATTTGTCTCGAAGGCGCTCGGCAACAAGTTGTACAGTTTCTAGCGGAATGGAATTTAGGTCATGACATGCCACATCATAAATTACAGCAACAACTTGCTTCCTAACTTTCTCTTCAAAGTCCAACAGCCGGTCACAGAGGGCAGCTAAAAAATGTTAAAGCAACTAAAATCAGCATGTGTAAGACAAGCATGAATATTGGAAAGAAAAAGGGAAAATCAGATGCACCTACAGATTATTTCGGGAGCTTCAGCTCTGAAAGGATTTGACATCATACAGCTCTTGACATGTTCAAGGACTGACATTCGAACCTCAACAACTCTATCAGTCAACCTCTTCAAAAATTCTGAAAAAATTGGCTGAAATGGTTCTGAAATGGTAGAGCCCGGCAGTGAAAATAAGTCTCCAACTAAGTTAACTGCTTTTAAACGAGTGTCCAGCTGATCAGTCTGCACGTTGAAAATCAAAACTGAGACTTTGTTCATCAAAGATCGAAATATACATGCCCACAGCATAAAAAATAAAAAGTGTTTGTGATGATTTTAAACTTTAAGAAAGCATGAAAAAGTTTATCTGTCTTCCATAAAAATCTTAGATTCAGAAAAAGTCACAAAAGCAAGAGTTATATACTGTTATTAATGGCATTGACCATTGTTGCACAAATACTTCAAGTCCGCAAACTCAATATTTTATATATATATATATATATATATATATATATATATATATATATATATAGAGAGAGAGAGAGAGAGAGAGTACGAGCTGAACAGTGAGTTGGTTATTACCAGTAGCTCTCCAGTTAGGTAAGGGACAACTGCTGACACAATTTGGGGGGCACAACGATATACATCATAGATGACTTCATGGTAATCAATTTGATGACTGGTTGACTTGTTGTCGCCTGACATTGATGATATAAGGAACTGTTTGATACCAGATTCAAGCTTTCCTGCACACTGTTCTATAACATTCATAGCAAGTCTCCTAGCAGCCACATTGATATCCTACAATTTGAATTCCACAAGGTCAGCCAAAAAGAAATGTAGCAGCAAAATAAAATATTGACAGACATCTAATGTAATATCTATACAGCAGGAAAATAAAATGAGAGGAAGACTCTTACACTTCTCTTACGACCTAACACAGACAAGATGACAAATAAAAGATCCTCTTGCAAATCCTCGCTCTCTTCTATAAGAACAATCATGATTGTTTGCATTGATGACAGTACAGTTTCTTGGTGGTCATCTCTGTGTGTAGAAAAATTTCAAGACATTAGTTATTAATGTAAAAATACATATATATTTTAAAAAGAAAACAAAAGAGCTGTTAACACCCAGTGAACACCTCTACCCAATGAAATTTCAGCAAACAGCTAATCATTATTGGTCAGTGTGTAATAGCCAACATAATTAGATGAACTGAACATGTCATTATAAGAGAAGGATCAAATACTTGATCAAAGTGTATTGTTTGATGTGAAATGCTACGAATACAGACCACCTTACAGAGATAATAACAGGCTTTTGGAATATCATGAAATTCTTTTGAATAGAAACAAGACTTTATTGATATGAAACAAGAGAAAATACACAGCAGTGGAATGGATATCATAAAACAACAAAAACAAGAAATTCCTAAAACTCACAAAGTTGTTGTTAAGAAAACAAACCTGGCAACAGCAAAAAATGTACTGAACATTTCAATCACCAGATCATCACATTCGAGGTCCAGCATTACAACACATGACCTATACTTTGCAAGAGTCTCCAGTATGACAACTCTCCTACCAAATGATGGACCACTTGTATCTTTCAATCCACTAAAAGTGCCCACAATCAGGTGAAAAACATCCTGCAAAGATATACAGAACAATCAGGTGGGACAGTAGAGTGAAATTCCATAGCATGTTGATAAAAAGAATAAGAAATAAAAAAAAACTCAGTACGTCCAATTGCCTTTTAAGAAATGCACCTTTAGCACATCATCACTATAAGGAGCTTCTGGTGCAGTTATCCGGGTTATCTCACAAATACATGTTGCTACTAGAAGCTTGACATCTCTATCTTGATGCTTCAACAGTTCTGGCTTGACTATTGCATTAAGAAAAGGCTGCATTGACTCCAAGGTAGATGCTGGAGGTGACTGATCCAACTCAGAAAGACATAACTGAGCTTGCTGCAAATTGGAAGACAATAATCACAAATAGTACACATGTCATCATTAATCAAACCCAACTTTGCCTAGAGAGTACACAAGCATAAGCATACAGATTACTTGATAAAAGTATCTTCTCTATTCTACTACTGATTACAGATAAGAGTCGATAGACAGCAGTAAGGCAAAATAAAATCCACTGGTAATTATAAGGTGATAATGACATAGAAGCTCCTCTCAATGCAATTCAAATTTAGACAACAGAGATGAATCCCCGCTCAGTCCCAGGCCAGACAGAACCTAATAATAATATAGAACTCAATCAGGCTCTGACGATCTTCCAACGTTACAGGATCAGAATGAGGCAATGAAAAGTCCTGGCTTCATGGTGATCAACAGGACTTGAGATCCACATGACCAGAAGACATAAGTGCCTAGAGTTAATCTGTTAACCAAGAGATTCAACTCCCAATGAATTTCTGACTGTGCGAATTTGGATGGATGTTTCGGTGTTACTATCATGTTATACTGTCTAGTTATCATCAACGTAATTCCTGTCTATCAAAATTAGTAACTCTGGAGTTTTAATCATCTCCCAAATTTAGCTCTCAAGCCATCCATAAACTCTAGCCTAAACTTTCTTCCTGTGTTTCTTGAAATCATTTTGTAGTTGGAAATCAACGAAATAGCCCTTAACATGTTTGAATGTGGAGAATTCATAAACTCAAAAACAGACTACGTTTCACTAAACAGACCGCATAATTCCCCAAACTAAAAAGGCAGCTTCAATTTTAAATCTTAAAAGGCTTCTGGTGTCAAATCCCTAAGAAAACCCTAATTCTACTACCTAGGTTAGTTGCCAGAGCCTAAGAAATTCCAGCTATAAAAGAAGTTAGAGAATATAAATAGCATGCATAGCTCGAACTTCGTAACGCTTTAGCATGGTTTGCTTTCACTGGTTTCCGAGCAAACCGAAAAGAAAAATTAACTAATATTACCGAGCGCGAACTCTGAAGAAAACGATAAAATTGTTTGTGAATAATTTAATTTAGCAGGAGGTACAAGAGAAACAGAATTAAGTAAGAAAAAAAAAGAGGAATGCAAAACCTTGAGGAGCTTGACGAGAGCGTCTTTGGACGAATGAGGGGTCTCGAGCTTGGATCCCACCTCCTTGAGCTGCTGCTCAACCTTCTGGGCCATTCTTTGCAACGGCGTCGTTTCAAAGCACTGAGGGTGAGGCTTCTTCTATCATGGAAGTCGATAAGGGTGAGATTCAAAGTTGTCCAAGGAAGAAACGAGGAGGTTTGTGGGAATTTTTTTTTTTTTTTTTTTTTTTTTTTCTGGCTGTCACTGTGCCTGAGAGACTGCCTCTCTCTCTCTCTCTCTCTCTTCCTCAAAATGAAATCTCAGGGGTTGGGTTTTCGAACAATACTGCGAAATGAACTCAAATGTAAGTGAAATTTCAATATAATTCTGTATTACTCAATATTAGTCTTCCTTTTGTGCCCCTGTGGTTTTAGTTCTCTCTCCGCCATGCCCCCGTGGACCACAAGCCAGTTTAACCATATCGATACGGTCTGTTTAGATCTAGAATATACAAAGTAACAGATTCAAAATCCGTAGACAAGTCAGAACTCAGAACTAATAAGTAAAAGACTCGGTGGATCCAGTACGCACCTGGCCCTCTTTCTTAACGGCCCCGTTGTGTCCTGTGACTTTGCAAGTTTTATTTATGGGGTATAATTGTAAAATCATAAGCCAAAATTGACAATAAATATGGAAAACGTCTTGACATGCTTTATGTATGATTTGATTCCTCGTTTGGTACACACATCAAGCATTCCAGTTTCCTTCGTGTCCTATTTCCTCTTCTCTTATGGAAGCTCTTGCATTACTGAATTACCTAAAAAGCTAGATCATTAGTTTTACTCGGCAAGCATAAAGCATTCATTACCCCCATTAAAGTAACATTATAACTTTGCTTTGTATTTATCAACAGTGTATAATCGTGAGAGATTAGTGAATTTCTAATTATTTGAGCTACATGTAAAAATATATAAAATTATTGAGAGAGATCGGTGGGGGTACAAATTAAAGTCTCTAATACTAGTACTCTAGGACCCGTCAAGGTATACACCACTACGACAATTACTTTATTCAAAAAAATTAATCCTCAGAGTCATCTTTAAGTCATTGACGAATAACGATTTTGGTAAAATAATAGTGCATAATTTTTCGGAGAGCATGCCTTATATCTTAGAAGTTGAGATGAGATAAGGGTTTTCTTTCACTTAATGTGAAAGTTTGAGATTCAGACATGTCCCTATACATACAAATTTACTCTCTGATCGACTTATATGCTTGCTAAGTGCCCCTAAAGAATCTAAGAGAATACTCTTGACAATTTATTATCGATCGAAATGACATGCTTATGGTCCATGAGACTCATTGGTCCCTCTGAAGGAAAGTACTAACCATTCAAGTATGTCTTTCCTTAGAATATCTTGAAGGAAGGGGACGTCTACTTGTATGATAATGTAGATTGTGGTGGGGCAATGTGTCCTGTACCATGGATACGCTCAAAACTATTGCTTGTTTTAATGCATGATCAACTAGATTTCGGTTAATTTGTGTTCTTATCATTCAAAGAGATGGCTTCTCAGTGGTAGGAGCAAGGCATGCACAAAATAGATTTAGCCGGAAACTTTAATGTCTCAAATGTCATCATTTTGGACATTTCCTGCTAGTGGTAAATCCTTCTTGGTCGATATTCATCATCCAGTCTCCCAAGTCTCCTTTCAGAGAGGAATGTCCGTAGAACTAGAAAATGGTGGGTATGGTGGGAAGATACAATAATATTAAAATATGTCACACTGGGATTATGCGCTAAGCGTAAATGACCGAATGATAATGAGAATACATATAGTCATTCTTTGCTCTTTTTTCAATCTCGTGTTTATTAAAGTTGACCCTAAAAACAAACAATATATAACTGATATTGAAAATGCAGTTTCTAATTTTTTCTCAACTTCATTTAAGTTTACTTTACACAATATAAAAAGTACGAAAGTGATGTTTCATTGGTCAATTAATTTATACTCAATTGTGCACAAATATGGTTGGATTTAAAGGGAAGGATAGAGAATAGTGAGTATCTAATTGCTTTATTCTTTTTTGAGATCTTTTTTATCTAATAACAACTTGGGTTGCTTGGCAAAACTGCTTGATGTTGTTTAGATACTGTAAGTAGAGAACGTTTAAAGGCCCTGAGTGGAAGCGGCGACAAGAAAATGCCAAAGGAGGAAGAGATAGGCTTTGAGGCATCTCCGTGATCATCCCGAAGAGCCCAACTCGCTTTCCCCCAAAGAAAAAACAATAAAATTTGTTGGGGTAAGCTTCGAACTTAGGGTGGAAGAGTAATGACATATTATTAAAACGTAAGCTATTTAAAATCTGACATCTGGCTTCCATAGCATAGTGGTAGTGCGTTCGCTTCGTAAGCGAAAGGTCGCGAGTTCGATCCTCGCTGGGAGCTAGCTTGTATCGATGTTTTTGACCTTTTTTGGTCACCAGTTCAAAACATGCCTGACACACTTCCAACCAAATGAATCAAATTGCAAATTGAAAATGTGCATTTGCGTTTGTTAAACAACAACACCCCAAATCCAATAAAGCTAGCTAGGTTCTTTCACCAGTACATAGTAGTGACTAAAACAGTACTCATCATGATCACTATCTAGCTAGTAGTTCATGAAGCAACGTACGTACTGCTTATTGTTTTCAACACTATTTCACTTATTGTTATCATCATACTGGGAATGTGATGCCTGGTGATAACCATTTGCCATTGCAGCAACAGCATTAGCCTGCTGGGACAAAGATGTACCAGCTGCCCCATTGGATATGGACGCATCCTTCAAGTATCCGAAAAAGCCATGGTGATGAAAAGGAGCAAAACCAGCGAAAGAGCCTGCTGCAGCTGCATGATACTCTGCCGCAGTCATTGCCCTACTACTAGTCTTCATCAAAGTCTCGGCCCTCATGGAGCCACGATCTCCCTCCATCTCGCGGAAGCGGTGGAGGTAGAGAGTGAGGGGCTCAATGTAGTCATCGAACCCCAGCTTGCTCATTGCCCACAGCACGTCTTCGGCAGTAATGGTCTTGCGCTGCTCACGCTGACAACGCTCATTGGCCTCCCCTGTGATGAAGCTGATGTACTCTGAGACACACTCTTGGATTGTTTCCTTGGCGTCATCTGAGATCTTGGCATGCGGGGGCAGGATCTTGCGCATGATTCTGATCACATTGGCAATGGGCATGAAACGGTCTTGCTCTCGCACAGTGCATTCATTCTCATCAGCAGCAGCAGCACCATTGTTGGTGATAGCAGCGCTATTCTTGGTGTGGCTGATCTCAGCCAGCCTCATGTTGATCTCTGACAGTTTCAGCCCTGACATGGATTTACCAAGCTCATGAGGAATCAAATCATAAATTTCATCTAGGTTTTGAATTCATTTTGAATCTAATTTTAAGTGGTCTACTGGGACTTGAACCTGAATTGG
Organism: Rosa rugosa; assembly: GCF_958449725.1. NCBI lineage: Eukaryota > Viridiplantae > Streptophyta > Magnoliopsida > Rosales > Rosaceae > Rosa > Rosa rugosa. The sequence continues at coordinate 72,498,309 of NC_084821.1, read as the reverse complement.
GAAGAAAGAGAGCAGGAACTGACCGGGTTTGTGGATTAGACGAATGGGTTAGCTAGTAATAATTAATTGAGTCAAGACCTAGTTTACTGGAAAAGCTTCATCAATCAATCAAGAAAGAAACCGCTGCAACTTCATGCAGAAATCGAGGCCAAAGGTATCCAGGAGACAGATGGAGTGGGCCCCAAGAGGCTTGAGAATGTATGCATGGTCGCCACTTGTTTCGAGTGGGGTTAAAAACTGCATGAATGATGCTTGCCACTTGTAAATAGTTTTCTAACACTTTCATCACCCCATTTTCATTTTCGACCTTCAATTTTCTAATCTAAATTCACGCATCATCCATCTTCCATCATAACCTTATTTTCTTTATTTACAGAATTTTCCATCATAATTAGTTAAATGCACGAAAAAAAATCCAGAGTTACAATTACTAATAAGAATTAATATTTACTACTCTATACATAGACGAAAAAAAATGAGCGATCTAGGCTTGGAGAGCCAAGGGGGAAGAGAATGTGGGATGTCGTGTTGAGGTAAATCAAGGGATAAAGAAAGCCAAAACATGTTCGATCGATTGGAAATGAAATAAACAAGATGAGGGGAATTCATTAGGAGGTCAACTAAAAGATTGTAGAAATTCCCTTCTAACAAGCATCTTCAAACGGATATACATGCAATAGATCAGAATAGTCACCACATATGATCACTCATGCAGGAAACAAAGAAACATCAAAAGTCGTTTTAGAAAGATTCCCCTCCTAAAATCAAACAAGGTAATAGAAATGTATTAAAGTAATAAGAAAAATCTACAAGGCACAAATTATATGTTAACATTACCGGAGCTCGTGTTTTGGGTCTTTTGGTAGCCATGGAAACCTCCCTGTTCCATTTCTCCTCTGCCTGTCTCTTTTTCTCTAATACACTTGATTCGTAAGGGAAAGAAGTTAGGAGTGGGAAGCTAGTAGCTGGCAAGTGTCAACCTTTATAGTGCTCTTGTTATCGAAAAGAAAAAACATTAATTATAGTGCTCAAAATTCAAAAAATAAAACCCACGTGGCAAAGCGAGTTGAACGAGGAGCCCGGTAATAAATGGTCTCTTCACCGCTCGACAGCATAATGCAATTACCGAATGGACTTTCAAGCAGTGGGCTTTTTCACGGCCCATACGTCAAACGGAAATGGGTTTGTTCCGATCCGACGCACCCTTCCGTCCGGCAACAGTTGCCTTCCTTCCACCGTATAATGAAGCGACTGTACGTTACATGCGAAAGGGTGTACTTTCATAATCAGTCTGCATGCATCCCTAACTAGCCAAACGTTGTAACCCTACACCAAAAGATACCATGAACGTTATATATACCCCAACTTTTTGATTAAAAAAAATTTAATATATATGTATTATTAGCAGCACCCCTAAAAAAAGAAGTTATATATACATCATCAAACGAAAAGTTGATAAATAACGTCCATTTTTTCCATCTCTTTGTTGTGAACTTCTCTCTGCTTAGTCATTTTTTGCTCTAAACCTCAGTCGCTCTCTTCTCTTTATTGTCATGAACTCTACAACTCCACAAGGAGCACCAAAGCACCCAATAATCTTATTGATTTAGCAATCCCCAGGTATTAGAGTTTACATTTTGTTCTAATACAAATTTTTTTGAGACATTAGGATTAAAATTTAGGTTATAAATTGGGGATTTCAAGATTTATTTTCAATTCTTCATTTTTCTTGCTGTAATTGTTAGCAAGTAGCCAAAAATATCGGGTTTGTTTTATTGATGCATAGGGAAAGATATTGAATTTATTTTATTGACGCCCAATTGTCCAAAATAGTGGCAAATTTGTTTAAAAAGATGACTGTTGAGAGTTGAGCAATTGTTTAGACGTGTTTTAACAAGTGTTATGCAATTAAAATATTCCATCAATTCCAACACAACTTTGAAGAACGGAGAAAACTGCTCCACAAAACCCGGACTGGTTCTTGGTCTAGGGTTTGCCACTTTTGTCTTGTCCGGCGACGCATGCTTGACGCGGCTGCCGGACGGGAATTTGAAACTAGAGACCTGGCAGCGTCTTGGAGAGGGGTTAAGGCTTGAGTCCGGCTCTAGATGGTCTTGGGACGAGTACCGGAAGACATCTTGGGCTTAGTGGGCGGCGATACAACGTGGGTCGAGCGTCGCAGAGGCACCTCCTTGCTCCCAATGATCGGCATCGTGATGGAGGGGCTGGACGGCGGTGGCGGCGTCCTGGATCAGATTGCATCGAACTGGTTTTCGACGTGGTTCGATAGGGTTTTGACGTGGTTTGAGGCAGCGAGGTCGGGCTTGTGGTGCGGCGGCGAGGCTGGCGTCAGTGGCAGTGGCGAGGGCTGGTGTCGATTGCTGCGGCGAGATCTGGTACCGGGTGGAAGTGGTCGACCATTGAGGCGGAAGATGGACTGTGGGCTTGCGTCAAGGTGTTCATTGTTGGGCCTGAGCTGGGTTCCATTCTTGGGCTGCGAATTTTTTTGGGCTGGGGTTTTGACCTAGACCCTACTTATTTTGTTTAGTTTTCAATAATTCCCTACTCTCAGGGACAGTTTAGGCACTTGTCTGCATCTAGGCACTTATGTGCATCTAGGTTTTAGTTATTGGTTTTGGTCTTGTCGACTTAATTCTCAGTGTCTCTAGTTGTACACCAATTGAGGTCTCTAGGCGACTAGATTTACTGGGTAATAGTTCGGTTGGGAGGACCAGATCCTTCTAGCGCCTCCGGCGTAGTACCAAAGGGGGGATCCCGCTATGTCTACGTATTGATTGTACAATGAGTGGGTTTATTTTCTATGTACCATTGTGGGTACTACCACTATCTTCTTGTCTGTCTAAATGGCAGCGGAAGGGTATGTAATGGCCTATTCTGGCTTTTGATGAATATAATTCGCCCTACTGGCTCAATTATCGAAAAAAAAATATTTCATCAAAACAAGGTAGACTCTGCCAAATTTTTTAGAAAAAAAAAAAAATTTCTTGACAACCTAAGGTAAATTTAGTCCACCCCAATTTTAATTCCTGATTCCGTCCCTGTATACACCCACGTCCATGGGGTTCCTCACTCCTTCCCTGGAAACTTTTATTCAAATTCAACACACATACATTGTTAGTTTGAAGTTTGAAGTTAGGATGGACCAACTAAATGACTGCAGCATGGTAGCTGTTACACCCTTGAAGGTGCAAGGGGTAAAAGCACCGAGGTTAAGGCATGTCTTGCGCCTACCTCGAGTGTCAAGGGGCAGCAAGGGTTGTCCAAGGAAGGCAAGGCAAGGAAGACCAGTGTTCGAGGGGGCAAGCCTCGCTAGCCAAGCATGCAGGCAGCGAGCAAAGCCAACATTGGCCCATCAGCAGGCAAGGAGGGAAACTCGAGGGCTAACCTCGCTAAGCACTGATGGCAAGACCATGGCATTGAGAGTAGGCAATGCATGGCCTGTGCGAGGGACTGCCAGGGGTAGCGCACAGCGAGGGTCGAGGATGGCATGCTGACAAGCAAGCAAGCAAGCTGCAAGTGCGTGACGCAAGCGCGAGCAAGCAAGCTGATGCAAGGGCGATGCAAGCGGCGGTTAGCATAGGTTATTAGCTCCTATCCAAAGGTAGTTGGAGGAAGTTACCTTGAGTAACTCCCCTTTGGATAAACCTAGGTGGTTGGGGTTGTCAACCACAAGATCGACTAGTTAAGCGATCTTATCCCTAGGCAGTTGGGGATGTCAACCGTAAGAGAAAAGTGTGGAGTGCTCGACACACGTACCTAGGGAAGTTGGGGTTGTCAACTTCCGAGGGTTGGCTGCCCTCTATAAATAGCCGAGTGTGTTGAGACTCTAAACAACATCCAATAGGGGTTGTATTGTGGAGATCCAACACGAGTTCCTTTTGTTAGTGTGAGTAATAAAGGGTTGGGGTTTCCCCGTATTTCGTGTGTCTTGTCGATTGAAACATTCACCCACACATTGGTGTCCACTTTGAGTGTTGGGTGGCAGCGTAACACTTGAGTGTAAGCACATTCTACTCTGAGGTGTGCTAGGCTGGTCTTGTTGTCATATGGGGGGCAGCAAGGCGCCATCACGGACTTGAGGGAAAGCGAAAAATTTCCCTACTCGAGAACGTGTCCATGACAGTAGCCATATTGCTGTGTTTGGTTGTGGCTATTGTTTCTGCCATTGATCATGGGGCCTCTTCACCCCTCATCGTATCCTATTCTGCTTGTGATTCCGATTGTGCTGGTGCTGGCTATCATTTTCCTCCACCAAGCATCGAAATGACGTCGTGTACTCTTCCGTCACGTTTATGCATCTATCTACTTGATGTAATCTGCAAGTATTGAATAAAATTTGAGCCACATTTATATTGCTATTAGTACATTTCTCTACTTTCGTTTACTTGATCTTGGTTACAAAGTGATGTGTTTTCTCTACTCATATTGTGACGCTGGTCATCTATGAATGATCATGGTTGAGATTGAGTTGCATCTTATTTCAGTTTGCATTTAGCATTTGGGTAAATCTATGGTATGTTAACATTTCTCATACATCAACTATTTTTACCACTTTAAGGACTCATGTTACCACTTTGAGGACTAATATTACTATTTTGAGGACTCATATGGTAAACTAAAAAAATTTACCACTTTAAGGACTCATGTTACCACTTTGAGGACTAATATTACTATTTTGAGGACTCATATGGTAAACTAAAAAAATTTACCACTTTAAGGACTCATGTTACCACTTTGAGGACTAATATTACTATTTTGAGGACTCATGTGGTAACTAAGAAAATTTACCACTTTAAGGACTCATGTCACCACTTTGAGGACTAATATTACTATTTTGAGGACTCATTTTACCACTTTTAGGGCAATTGCATGCATGTCATACGTTAACACATTGTAGAATTTTCCTTAGCATTTTAGATAGTGATTGTTCACTTCTGTAAACTTAAATTTCATTTCCTTGCCGCTACCCGCACACCAACAAACCAAAGCAACGTCTTGTTTAAACATTTTCACCGGGTTAGAGACATCGGCACGAGATGTAGAAAGCAATTCTCTACTTTTCTGGTTTAACCGAACAAGATACAGAAGAGAGAGAGCAATGCACGCATTAGGAATAGAACTTCCCAGGAATCAACTTTTTCTTCCCACCATGGCACTCCTCATACTGATAAACTCAAATTTTGCCAGCCCGAGAACATTGTTTTGATTTATATGAGTAAAAAAATGTCAAATCTGTGACCGGTAAAGAGTACAACCATGCAAGAATAAAGACTAAACCTCTAAAGAGCCTGATCTTTCATTAGATTTCATTGCCACTAATACATCCAAGCATTCACAAACAGAACAATGACTCGATTGCCAACAACACTCACCCGCCTCCTTTCCTAATTCCTTAAAAGCTAATAGTGGTGAGATATAACGAAGTAAAAAGAACATACAATTAAAGCTAGCTTCAACAGGGATATAACACAAGTGGACGAAAATTACAATCAGAAAATCAGACAGGACAGGAGATCAACATCAGGTACACTGAACGCTATCCATTGATAAGCCATTAAAGAGCAGGAGAAACCACTGCTCTCGTTCTTTCGGCAGCTTCATTTGAATTTAACACCGATGGTATTGTGGCACAAGTTAGAAGACTAGTGTCAACGTTGCTGAGCACGCACTGTTGGGACTCGTTTTCACTCTTGGTCTGCTTCTGGTTGCTTGTGCAACTAAAGCCATTCCCCAGACTGCTTGTGGGACTAAAGCCATTGCCCAGATTTAGAAGTCCGTTTTTGTAGAGCAACTCCAATTCATTAAAATACAGACAAGTCTTAGCATTTGCAGGACGCTTCTTGTCATTTGTGATTGCCCTTTTGAAGTACTTGTTCATGTTTTCCCATTTTTCTTTACACTTCCTTCCTGAGCGATCAAAGCCCATACGGTTCATCCCAAGAGCTATCTCCTCCCATAGAGATCCATGGCTAGAATTAATTGGGGTGTGAAACTTATGTTCCAAACTAGTCCGCAGCGCTATGAGTGCCCGTACTTCAAATTGGAGCCATCTTTTATCAGTTGGTGTTGCAATACACTTGGCAATCGCTGTGTCTTTGTGAAGATTTTTATTTTCTTCCACACGTTGATGATATTGATTGGAAGTAGGAGGTTGTACTGTTGCCACTGGTTGTGCTACGAGTGGTGCTGGTTGGGGAACTTGAACATCACTGCCCGACAAACTCTGTACAAAGTTAATGAGGGCAAGGCTGCGCGATGTCTCTTGGGCTCTTACCTCCTCATCCCTTGTGATTCTCTCCAACTCGTGCTGTTTCCAGGCTTCTTCTTTGGCTATTCTCTCTTTCTCCCTGTCTTGTACCATCTCTATCAACTGCTTATGCATCTGCTCTTGCTTCTCCATCATTTTGTTTACCAGACTTTCCAGAAAATGCTCGAGCATTTCAAGCCTTTTGCTCTTTTTTCTTGTACTAGTACAAGATGATGTTCTCTTCCTCTTCTGCTTCCAATTCACGAATTCTACTACCCCTTGTGCTTTAAAATGCTCATCAGCATTATGTGGTGACAGGCTGCAGATACAGTGAAGTAGTTCTAACAGTCATACCCAGACATGATCGAGCTTATTATAATGTATAACCAAATCATACACAAAATTGTAATAAAGTAACCATCCTAAACATTGTTAACATATGACAAGTGATTTTCAATACACTATTTTTTATGCTATTTTTCCAAAATTACCTTTTACACGAGGAGCAGACCTACCTGTTCGGTACTTTCTATCCTAATCGAACAAAACAAAACAAAACAAAACAAAAAAAAGCATAGTATACCATACCAAGTGTTATAAAGTGGAAAAGAATAATAGAAAATGGATAAACCCTTTAAAGTTGACACACATTCGTCAATCCGTTAATGTTAACAAAAAATTAAAAAAAAAAAAAAAGGAAAAAGAAAAGATAAACAATTTTAGAGTGAGGAGGAGATAAGAAGAAGAAGAAACTGACCCGTTGTCAGCGGAGCCGAGTTGGGGCGGATCTAGCTGAGTTGGTGCTGCGTCGACGGCAGGAGACCTTCCGTTGCACCTGATACGGAGCTTCTGCGGCGTCATAGTCATAGTCATAGTCATAGCAGCCGCCGTTGGATTGGCGAAGACAACTTGGTGTGTCTCAGAGAATGGGGATATGTGCGCCGGGAAGACTTGTTCTTCTTCTGCTGCCGCTGCCGCTGCCGCTGCTGGGTCTGGTATATTCCGGTCGCCGGTCAACACCTCCATAGGCTCCTCCTCAGTAAATATTGGTAATTTATTAAAAAAAATAAAAATGGAAAAGAAGAAGCAGAAGTTGTGGTGTACGGTAATAGCGGCGAGGGTTTTTTTGGTTGAGGGTGGGTGAAAAATGAAGATGGAGGGAGAGGAGGGGGGCGAGGCTAATTGACAAGGGTAAATTAAAAGAGAGGCTTTGAAGTAATTTACAGCTGTCTCACGTGCGAAAAGCGTGCCAGGCAGCCACAATATATATAATTAATATAGTCAACAGCCATCGCAATGATGACAGGGGCTAGGAACTCATGAATTAGAATTAGAATTAGAATTAGAATTAGAATTGGATGAATGGGGAAGCTACTGAGGGGTAGGGATGATGAGTATGGAGGTGTGATCGTCCACCTCCACATGGATGATGAGGCTATGGACTCTGCCACTTTCATTTCATCTCTTACCTCTTCAGTTGCGGTTTGGAAGCTCCAGGTACACACTTTAATTTTCAGTCTTGTCTTTCTGATGGAGCTAGCTAGCCCTCTGCATAATTAATAATAATAGTGGTGGTGCAGGGGAAGAAGGGTGTTTGGCTCAGATTGCCTATACAACGAGCCAACCTTGTTGAAGCTGCAGTCCAGGTCTGTTCTGTACCCTTTAAATACATCTTCTTCTTCAACTCAAAACTCAAAACTCAAAACTCAAAACTCAAAACCCATGGACTGGATCTGGATCGCAGCAAGGATTCTGGTACCACCATGCGGAGCCTCATTATTTGATGCTCGTCTATTGGCTTCCCAAGTCTGCTCATACTCTTCCTGAAAATGCCACACACCGACTCGGAATTGGTGCTTTTCTAATCAATCAAAACAGAGAGGTATATACCCTGTACATACATACATACATAGTTACATTCATAATACTTGCTTTAATATCATTCTTAGTATCCTCGCCATCTATCACTTGATCAGCTGAAATGATCAAATAGTGCTTAGTAGCATAAATCCAAACCCCCCTCTGTAATTGTTTTCCACATATACTCTTAACTACTTCAAAGCAAACAATTTGTAGTCTTGAACAATTCTAAATGTTACAACTTTACTATAGTTCATCTGAGTAAGTGGCCCCGCGTTTCTGGTTCTAGGTTTGTGAGTGGCAATCAGGGTACAAACAAGGCATTGCTCAACTCTTTTCTATTTTTGTTACTATATATGATTGCCTCATTATGTCTCAAATTATTTTCTATTCATCATTATACATTTTACACAAGAATTTCATATAGCCTACAATGCTTCACTCCTTTCAGTACGTGTATTTGTTACTTTCCACGGCATTACTCAAATGGCTCAAGTTTTTGGATTTGTAAAATTTTATGGTAGCTAGGTGTTAGTAGTCCAAGAAAAGGGAGGACAGTATGGTGGGACAGGCGTGTGGAAGCTCCCTACTGGAGCTGTCGATGAGGTGTGTGCATTCGTGGAAGCATTCTTTGGCTTGTTTTGTCAGGGCTTCTGAGTTTAGTCCAGTGTATCCCACATAATATCCTTTATCATGTGCAGGGGGAAGATATCTATGCAGCAGCTGTGAGAGAAGTTAAAGAAGAAACAGGAGTAAGTTTTTGCTATGCTATTGCACTGCTGTGATTTACAGATACTAGTTTATTAATGTGACACTCTTCATGCTTCTGGCTTTCTCTTGTTTCAGATTGACTCAGAGTTTATAGAAATTCTAGCATTCAGGTATGATGTTTGCTTGGGAGAAACTACATTGGTTTACATTTAAGCACAGAATTTAGTATAAATTATTATCCTGTCACGCACAAGTTTATGAACTATATGACAACTTACAGCTGGAAGAGTCAAATCTAATGTGACATTAATTGTAAAGATAGTACAGTAGACTTGTGTGCTGTGCATTGACTATTGATAAGCCAAAGAATCACTTAAATTAATGGTCGTGAATAGATATACAGAACAGAAGTAGAAAGTTACAAAACAAACAATTTTGAATTGCTAATGGAATTTCTTGTAGCTCTCTAGCACAAAGTTGTAACTTATTCTCTTCGGACATGTATTTATGTGCATCTCAATTCACTGTATTGAATATAGATATGAGCTCCATACAAATCTCATCTGCTACATACTTGGGAAATTATAAGCTTCTTACACTCCGTATACTTTGCAGACAGATCCACAAGTCGTTCTTTCAGAAATCGGATTTGTTTTTTCTGTGCATGTTGCGACCCCTCTCCTTTGACATCCAGAAGCAGGAACAAGAGATAGAAGCAGCCAAGGTAATATTTGGTTAAAGGGGGTAATATGAAAAAATTCAACACCGCATTCACATTAGAGGAATTGCTTAACAATCTAAATAGTTACCTCATCAAGTCATTATCATTTGCTTTCCCATTTCCTGGCTTTAATTCATGTTTATTGCATAACTCTGCTTGCAAGTACTGTTGCTGCATAAAATTTGGCCGAGAATAAGAGAATATAGAGAGGTGCACATACTCGAACAGCACTTGGATTAGCTCTCTCATGCACTACATGATTCAACTTGTTTGTAATGGCTTGCAGTGGATGCCATTTGAGGAATATGCAGCTCAACCATATGCCCAGAAATATGAGTTTCTGATGTACCTCCATGACATATGCAAAGCAAAGATTGATGGGAACTATACTGGATTTTCTCCAATACCTACAACTAGTTATTCTGTTCAGAAGAGCTACTTGTACTTGAATGGTACCGAAGCACCCAAGAGATATAGTAAACTCTGATTATATCATATGTACCACTTCAAAGGATTCTTATATTGTAAATAACAAATTCATGTAATTTGTGTATTTCAACCTTCTTCAATACGTACTTGGATAGATAACTAATATGAACTTCTATGCTAATATGTAAATTTGATGAAAGAACTTAGAATTTGAATCGCAGAAGCCATAACATCGTCAGAAGCAAAAAAAAGTTTATAGATTTCTTCAAATTTTTGCTCTTTTGTTTTGTTGTACAAAGGTTTTGGTTTCTTCTAGGTCTCAGTTGGGGTTTTCACATCGGTTGCCAAACCAGCAACTTGAAGAAATCTGATCAAATACCTTGTCAAATCAATCTGCCACCATTCGAGGCCCTGTCGAGCTGAGTAATCAAAGGCGTGGTGGTTATTGTGCCACCCTTCTCCAAGTGTAGGCAATGCCAACAACCTAATTCCACAAATCAAATTACTATTTTCTAATGTAAATCAGAAACTACTTTACTTTTAATTGGGATTGCATATATACCAGTTGTTTCTAGACAAATCACCGGTATCCCATACTCGCTTTCCCCATATGTGTGACAAACCGAGTTTACAGAAAAAGTCACGTGGTAACCAACTACTGTCCTCACACCCTGCAAAGAAAGCCAAACGATCCAAAAATTAAATTCATCAAAGAAAAACAGAGAAGGTAGAAAGTAGCACTGCAATGCTCGCAGACTCTCATCCCTTCCATTTCAATTCCAAATAAGTAAATTTGGTAGTGGGAGATAGCTTTATTTTACTATAACTGCATGCCCTTGCAAAGGATTTAATTCTATGAGAGAAATGGTATGTATTACCGTTCCCCAAACCAAAAAGGGTAGTCCTCCTAAAGCATAAAGTAAAACTCAAGAGCAACTGGATGTAGTAGGTAAGTACGATGGAGAAACCTATAATACGCCTGCCTTCTTAAACCAGCAGCATTCCTTAGCTGTCTTTCATACTGCGCAATGTCAATTTATTACTTTACAAGCCAACAACAAAACCATTATTTGTTCAGCTGAGAGAGAGAGAGAGAGAGAGAGAGCTAGAGTGTGTGTGTGATATGTACGTACGCTTTCAAACCTTAAACGGTAATTGAAGATCCAGCCAATATGACTAAACCACAGTCCCATAATGGGGCTATGAGGGTCTTTCTTTGTATCTGTAAACTGGTGATGGTACCTGTGTGTGCTAACCCAGTCAACCGGACTTCCCTGCAAACAAGATTAAGGTTCGCAAAAAGTATAAATAAAACTCGATCGACAACACCTGATTAGAATTGTGAACTCTTTAATTAGCATTGTGGATCCTTGAACGCACCTGAAGTGTGAGAACACCGCAATAGGCGAAAAAGTATTCAAGCCATTTTGGAAGCTTTAAACTCCGGTGAGCAAGATTCCTATGGTAACCTAGAGTTATACCTAGACTTAAAAGAAAATAGAGTGCCAGAGACGGCCAAAATGCACCCCAGGTGAACTGAAATGGGGCCAAAAGAGCAAGGCAGTGTAAAAATATAACTGTTATCAAAGTCAATACATCAATGAAGTTCCATTCCCTCCCAAGAAACTCTACCAGACTTGTCACTCTCCAATTTTCCATTCACACTGCGATGCAAGACACGTATGTGCTCCAATCTGTTTGAAGTAAGTCACAACACAAACAGAACCCACAAAATTAAGAGTGAAATTAATATGGAGCAGTTCTTATTACAATTAATGAGTCCTTTAAATACTAGTCTTAAACTTAATCTCTTAGCTAGCTAGCTATATGTCCTAGGTAGTTAGTTGAATTCTATATGAGTTAGCATGCAGTTAACGGTCATAACAGAATTCTCAACTGCATAACACTCTTATCGTGCCTAAACTACCTTGACGTGAGAAACTCTCTTTTGTTTGCTTACTGTCGTCTGTAAACAAATAATTATTATATTAACTTAACTTCCTTTGATACAGAACTACAGCAGAGAAAACCAGTTGCAGACCGATTTAAGCTAGTACAGAAAACCAAGTGATACATAAACAAACAAACTCTAATTTTACCGGCGACACCGCAACATGGATTACTTGAGAGTGTTCCCGCCATATGAATATTCTTGGACAACAGAGTAGAACGTTAATTGTTGGCGAGAGAGAGAGAGTCCTCTCCTCTACCACTATCCTATGACTGAGATAGATTTACACAATTCTAATCAACTTCAATTTTCAAATTTTTCACATACGGTAAAAGATGTAAATACTGTTAATTGTTGGTGTACGGCAAAAGGGTATTTGGACAAATTGCCCCATCCAGTGAGTCATTCGTGTTGAACCTGCAGTGATGGCTGACCTCCTTCTACTCATCATTTCCCTTATTTTGGGAAAGCCGGTGGCCGCGTGTGAATTCTTTCATGGCAAGGGGCGGCCTGATTCGACATTGTATTCGGTCGAGGTGGTTTTCCTTCTTAATTATATTTTATCTTTAGGTCAGTAGATTAAATTTTTAATTGAGTAGGTGAATATAACAGATGTAAGTAAATGCACTCTATCTGTATCATTATTACTTTTCTTTTTTTCCCTTGAATTTAAATTTAATATCAATCAAGAACAAGGCAACGGAGCATAAAATCAATCGAGCAGGAAAAGACATAGGAGATCCATGAACTATTAATCAACAATGGCCGCTAAAGCTGAAAGTAGTGATGAGAGTGGGGTGAAGCTACTCAGTGGTATCAATGACCAGTACGGAGGTGTCATCGTCGACATCATCGATCCTATCGACCCTGCCTCCTTCCTTTCATTTCTTACGTCTTCAATTGCACATTGGAAACTTGAGGTAAATTTATATTAATTGTAATTAATCAACTTCAACGTTCAAATTTTCTAACCTAGAATGAAAGATGTAAACACTTGAATGAATGAATGAATGAATGAATGTTAATTGTTGGTGTAGGGCAAGAAGGGTATTTGGATCAAATTGCCCATCCAGCGAGTCAATCTTGTTGAACCTGCAGTGATGGTCAACCTCCTCCTCCTCCTATTCATCATTGTGTTCTTAATTTCATGTTTAGGGGAATAGATGATTGAATTTGAAAATCATGCATGTAAGATATTGATCACTTGTTGGGCCTAAATGGAATGCAGAAAGGATTCTGGTATCACCACGCAGAGCCTACTTATTTGATGCTGGTAAATTGGATTCCTCCTTCCCCTCATACTCTTCCATCAAATGCTTCCCACCGAGTCGGAATTGGTGCATTTCTCCTCAATCAAAACCGAGAGGTATTCATTTTCAATTTTTAATACCCCCACCGTCTATCATTTCTCATCAACGTACTATATATGTAAAGTCAAGTTTCCGCTACATTCCTCTACATTGCAATCACATATTCACTTGTTGCACGTACTCTTTTGTGTACGTCTGTGTTCATTCTCTAGAATAGTCTTGGATTGCACGCGCGGTGCCATTCCTTAAGATTGTGTGTGGAACTTTTCACATGTATTCTAAGTATCCAGACTTTCATTCGATCCCCTACTATATATTGGCGTTTTGCGTCCTAAGTTAATTGTGTTATATTCATTTATCTGAGTTCTCAGTTGATCGTTGCGCGCAGTTGTTATTTTGACTCTAGCTAGCTGCTGTGATGGCTGAAATTTTGGGTTTCTGAAATGTCATGAACGATGTACAGGTGCTAGTAGTCCAAGAAAAGAGCGGAAAGTTGGAGGGTACAGGTGTGTGGAAATTCCCTACAGGAGTTGTCGATGAGGTGTGTGCATTCCGCTAAGCATCGGTTTCTGTTTATACAGCAGTGGAGTACTCTAGTAAAATCTAACTATATAATTAAACTTCATCATCTCCAGGGAGAAGATATCTATGCAGCTGCTGTGAGAGAAGTAAAAGAAGAAACTGGAGTAAGTATTTACCACATGCATTTACAAGTAACTCTTCTTCTTTCGTGGAAAACTGAGCTTCAGTCATTGGAGTGAGTGTGTTTATTGTTATGCAGTTCTTGTTTGTTCATCTGTGTGTTCTGTTGTTTCAGATTGACTCAGAGTTTGTGGAAGTCCTAGCGTTCAGGTATGATGTTTACTTAAGAAATTAAGTAGTTCATATTTAATTCTCAAGATATACATACTCTATGAACCGCACCGAGGCACACATTAGTTCATAAAATAAGTATGAAAATTCTCTAAACAATGACTTGCAATGATAGGACTCTATTCCTACAACAATGAAGCAAACTAGCTTTTAAGTTTTAACACATTCATATATCAGGCCCTGCTACCCTGAGTGCTATTCGGTCTTCTGAATAATCCTGCTGCATTGTGGTAGAAATTTCAGATATTGCTCATCTCTTAGGTTTATTGCTTGATTCTCAATATTGCTGATTTCAGGTTTTGAACCATTTTGTTTTATTCTTTTGGAAACTCTATTCTTCTTTTGATTTTTGGAGCCAAGACATTATAACAGTCCATTTTCTGACCATATATGTTGCAGACAAAGCCACAAGTCATTTTTTGAGAAATCAGATTTATTTTTTGTATGCATGTTGCAAGCCCTTTCCTTTGACATCCAGAAGCAAGAACAAGAGATAGAAGCAGCCCAGGTAAATTTTGGTGAAGACAGGGTAGTAAGCGGTCAAGAATTAATAAACTATAGTTTTTATCTTGACATGGTTTGCAATTGAATACCCTTTTTTACCAGTAAGAATTTCCTGAAACTCATTTGATTAATTCACAATGTGAATGACCAAACAATGATATATTGAGAACTTGACTCAAAATCCATAATTATCTATCTAAAATAGGTATTAGTGGTATAGTTCATAGTCAATTAATCATGAGCAGTTTCTACCCATATCGATCCCCTTCTGATATATATTTACTTCAACTGACGTGCGCTTTCTGCATTGAAAAATTTCAATGTTCTGAACAAGCTACTCAGATTCTAGCTCCTAATTAAACCATGTTTTTTAACTTGTTTGTAATGGCTTTCAGTGGATGCCATTTGAAGAATATGCTGCCCAACCGTTTCTCCAGAACAGTGAGCTTCTAAAGTACATCAATGCAATATGCAAGGCAAAAATGGAGGGGGAGTATTCCGGATTTTCTCCGGTAACTACAACTAGTTCTTCTGATGAGAAGAGCTACTTGTACTTGAATAGTAGTAGGGCACCAAAGAGAGAAAGTAAAGTTGAAGTGTGATTCTAGTCGATCAAAGGTTTCATTTTGTAATGGAACGAGAGTCGACAGTGAAGTTTAAGGTTCATGTTGTAATCAAAGAAGCCAATCTGACTCGTGTCCTTCATCTTTCTAGCATGTAATTAAAGAGAATCAATGTGATTTACATCTTCATTCAGTCTTGATCATCATAGTCAGATCATGAATAAATATGTGAAAAATAGTAAGATCATAAATAAAGAAAAAAATGGCCCATGCAGGTCTCGAACCTGCGACCTTCGCGTTATTAGCACGACGCTCTAACCAGCTGAGCTAATAGGCCCAATCGTTAACAGTTGTCAGAAAGTTAGACTTTATACCAATATAGGTATTATAGACTAACAAAACTAGTATTGAATGTTTGATAAATGAGAATTAAGCCACTAGACCCTGTCTTTCTCTAACTTAATTATAATGAGATGTATGTGAAACGATGAATTATGACTCCTTACCTTTTAAATCAATACGTAATAGTCAGTCACTCACCCCGCAAATATTCTGTCCTAATCACCATTGTTTGCTCCTCCGTGCTTAAGCCATACAAATTAATTTTGAGGGTAGCAATTGTTCGAAGCATCAATCACATATTAATCATAACATTAATCAGATTCACCATATATTGATGGACAATTTGTAGGTAGCTGGTAAAATTTAGATTCAAGTTAAAAATAAATTAGTAATAGGTAAAAAAAGGTGTAGGTGTCATAAGTGTTATGAAAAACTTAATTTTTCCGATATAAATAAATAGTCCCACAATAACTCGACATTAGCCCGCTGCCATACATATTTGCAGCCTAATTAGTTATGATATATAGTTTGAGAAAACAAATTAAACCCATGTTTTTGTTATCTAAAGTACTAATTAATTAAGCATGAAAATGATGCAAGAAATGCAATTGGCAGGACATTTTCGATCATAATTCCACGTAATGTACAATTAACAAGTCGTTTTCAAAATAATTCTCAAGTTGAAGGCAATCTATTATGCTTTTGTTAGCGAAGAAAACATTAACACACAAACTCATTAACCATTGATAACAATTAATTTAAAATATATGTCGTAGTGCACACTTTGATCGATGTCAATTAGCTTAATTAGCGCGCGATAGCTCCGGAGAGTGCAACTCTAACAAGAGATGCGACAAAAGGCAAATATGTATGACTTGAAAGAATCCCCTTTGCATTCATTCCAGGGCTAATTAGCTCGATTGATTCATTAATTCTATCTTACCATTATGTTAGTTTTGATTCTTGATCACCTGAGAAATAATTATTCCAAGTCGTAATCCATTTTTGGTCTTTTGGCATGCTTGGGAAAGGTAGTTGAAGTGTTGAACAATCAGCTGTCGCTAATATTTATGCGCAACAATTAATTAATTATTGTTGCAAAGTAAGTGTAATGGGGTTACCCACCCAGACAATTAGAGAAAACAAATATACAAATGTGTGTGAGAAAACAAATATACAAATGTGTGTGTGTGTGTGTGTAGGAATGCATACGTGCAACGTACGAATATTCAGAATGTTCATGTTTTCAAACCTACCTAAGCTAACTAGTATCAAATATGGATCAGGTGCTGCTTGTTGATTATTACTGGTATGGAGTGAGACCCTGAGAGGTTTGTCCGAAGACTGAAGGTGAACAATAAGAGATCTATGGACGTGTCTGGGTCGAATGAATTAAATAAGCTGTAGGTATTAATTAGTAAAGTAAAGCGGATTATGTACGTGTCTTTGCCCCTTAAAATCCGTGTTTAACAAAACAATACGTACCAGATAAGAGTAGGCTACCAACCAACAAATTAACTTCCCCTCTAACTTTCCTACTTCAATTCTTCCTTGCCCTCTCTACTCCACCTTCTCAATCTCTCTATAGCACCCTTCTTTTTTCGAAAATAACTTGGTAAATGACCAAAGAAACCCCTTGCCACCAATTTGGAGATGATTATGACAGGCCTCTTGTACGTGATGTTGAGCAATTTTGGGAGGGCAAAAAGGTAACTCTGTTAGGATATTGTTGGTAATCAATATGGAAAATGGATTGCTTATTATAAAACCAATTAATTATATTAAGGAATTGGCTAGCTTTGGAGCGAGGATCCTCCTATATATATGCTATTGTGTGCAAACTAATTCCTGCATCATATTATACGTACGTAAAACAAGCGCAAACAAGATGAGCTCATACTTTTGCAGCAACCACAAGCTTCTGAGGAATAGCATCAACATGTACAACTATAATATCTTCTTCTTCTTCTTCTTCTGCTGTCTCATCACAGTTTCAAGGGCGGATGATCATGATCAAGTAGCAGTGCAGCAGCAAAACCCGTTACACCAGTTACTCTCCAGCCGAAAAGATATGGTGCAGATTGCTGGATATGGAGAAGAGAAGCTTTCTACAGTACTAATTACTGGCTCCGTCCATTGTGAAGAGGCTTGTAGTCTGTCCGATGATCATGAACATCAATCTCATCAGCTTCATCTTCATGCATGGCCTGTGTCAGGTAATCAGTCTAATTCTTATACATATGAGAAGCTTAATTATTTGAATTCTATTTTGTCATGCATATCAACATATATATATGTATGAGTAATGTCATCATATATCTTCATCATTCCAAATACCAGTTAACTGGTTCGTTTTCGTCTATCTCTTTCCCTTATATCTATAGTTACCATATATATATATATATATCTTTGTTCAAGTAATATCATTACTGCATGTGATCGATCGATCATCAGGCTAGATATATTGAGCGTGTCTATGCTCTTATGGAGATGCATCATGCAAATTAATGGTAGGCTACTGGAAAAAGGTCCTAACTAGCTTGAAAATTACTAGGAATTAATTCACTTTCCACTGCTAGCAAAATTGTCGATCATATTGAGAATCAAAACTGAAAACATCGATTAACTTATATCAGTTTCTTGATTGAACCTTAAAAACAAGAATATCGATCTCTTCCACCCGATGTTTGAATCCTTGCAACTCAATCTATGGCTCTATGCATCAATTCTAATAGTCTTGATTCAGTTTGAACAATTCATGTGGGCTAAAAATTTTTGCCATTTTGTTAAGCAACACTTTAACATATTTAATCCATTTCTTTTTTTTGGTCAGATATTCTTTTTCTTTTTTCGAGATTGATTTTGGTAAACTATTCTATCCATTGATAAACATATATGTTTATATATATATTTTTTTGATCGGGGGGTTTAGCGTTTGTTAGCAACGCACACACACCCATAGAGGGTATCCCAGCAGAGCCTTATACTTGGACGGTTGGACCCCAATCGAAAAAAAGAACAACTACTCCTTAAAAACCAAACTCAACTCATCCTTTCTCTAACCCACTTAAACTCCCTGAGAATTCGGTTAGGTATGAATGATCACTTTGCTCTTTCTCTTTTAGTTTGTCATGAAGGTTAGCGAAAAGGGTCGCCCTCGTAGATTCAGAACATTCCTTTCGACATTATTTATATATATGTCAATATTGCATAACTGCTCTTTAAAGCAATCACATAAAAATTTTATGTTCAAGTTGGACCAGTGAAAATCAACGACTCCTAAATGATCTTGACATATTCTATTTCTTTCGGGACAATTCATATGAGGCTTGCGCAGAATGTAGAGTAGAGAAACTGGAACCAGACCTCAGCATATCAGCATCTAACAATTACTCTCGACCTTACAGAAAGCAATTCACAATCAACTTTGATAAACAATCAAGATTAACTTAATATAACTTTAATGCAAAGCAAAAGCATCGTTTTACATTTATGATATTGTTTAATTCTTCGGAATAGGGTCTGTTGAAAACGACCATTCAGCTGAAAAAGAATTGAAAAGGATATATATTTGAACTCAATGCAAGACAATCATGTAATTATAATTTAGATTGACAAACCTTACAGAACACTGCACTTAACTAGAGGCCCAGCATTTTAATTTGACTGCAAATCATGTACTCATTTTGGCTAGTTCAATTCTATATCAGGTGCTGATAATCAGCACCATCATTCATCACCAACATCATTTGGTCTATTTCGAAATCTGCAGGTGCTGTGGTGTCTGTCAATTGCCGTGTGGGTGGGAGAAAAAGGAAATTAAGTCGGTCACAAGGTGTCACAGATGAATATGGAGATTTCATGATTGATCTACCTTCCGATCTACACGCAGTTCCCAACTTGGACAAACTATGTTGTGCAAGAGTTATTCGGGTACCAAAGAACACACAGTGCAAAGCAGCATTTGTAAAGAGGCACAAGGGACTGCAATTATCATCAGTTGGTAATGGTATCAGAACTTACAGTGCTGGAAGGATTAGATTCCAGAATTTGACACCTAAGCCTCCACAAGCATGCATTAAGAAAGCAAGCAACAACAAACAGATGTAATCCCCATTGTTTCGTAGCTAAAGAGCCACAGCTCATCTGGAACGGCGCTTCAGTCACAGCATTGAGATTGAGTGGTTTGAATTCTACTTATCAGATGTATATAGCTAAAAAAAAAAAGTGTGATCACAGAAATCATGTGTGTATAACTTTAAAAATTCATAGCATGAGAGATATCATGCATGTAAAAGCTAAAAACCTCATATTTTGTTGTATATGCCACAGCTTTGGGTCATGAATATCATATAAGTTCGGCAATATGAGATGTGATATCAACCAGCCTTGAGATTTGCCAACATTTTAAGTTAGATGATAAGACTAATGGAATGACATTAACAAAAATCCTAAGAGACATTTGTTCATCATACATAAAAACAACTGACTCACGACTTTAAGCACTCTTCTTCTCAGCTTCAGAAACTACATATCTTGCAACATCAGCGCAGCAGGTGAGCTTATCTGCTTTCTCCTCGGGGATTTCAATGGAGAATTCTTCCTCAAAGGCCATAACAAGCTCCACCCTGTCCAAACTATCGAGGCTCAAGTCCTTCTGGAAATCAGCTGTTTTGGTAACCTGTTTCAAGGGTCACATTGGCATATCAAGTTTCTCACATTCTTATTAAATATTGGCTGAAAATTAAGGTAGTATCAACTATGAAGGTCAAGAATAAGTAAATAACCACAACTCAACATGCTGTGCTGTAGTGGACAAGAGTGGTTGATGGTCTCTCAATTCAAACAAGAACTCACAGAAAACAGAGGGAAAACTAGTGAAAACAAACTAGTAAGAATGAAACAAGTACCTTAGATGACTCGATTTTATCAAATTTCTTCACCAGTCCAACCACTCGGTCCAAAATTTGATCAGTGTTTGTTGACGCACACAGATGGCGACTCAAACATTTAAGCACATTCCCTCTTTCAGCGAGCATCAATTTTTGTGGTGAAGAGCCCATCCTCACAGTCACATGCCACAAGATGGAATTTCGAATGCTTTGCATTTTGAATTACCTGAAAGCAAGCATCAAGAACTCAAATTTATGACAAATGAATAGATGCAAAGCACAGTTCCACCGCTTAAGCCATTAGGTAAAAGTGGAAAGGAGATTTCTTTGCTCTATCAGTGAAAAAGTTGAAACCTTGAATTCAAGATACTAGAGCCAGAATCTCAAAAACTAGTGTATTCTTGGTCGCTTACAACTTGGGTCAGCTAAAACGAGCTCTCAAGTGTCGATATTGGCATTACTCAATGTCGACGAGATAGAGGAAGCAGAAGCAGAAGCAGTGAATTAGATAAAAGTGAAGTGAAGGCGTTAAGAGCTAGTAGAGAGAAGAGACAAACATATACCTAATAAGACTATAAGAGAAAAGGAGACTGATCACTCACGAGGCTCGAGGGCTGCCGCTGTTGGTGTTCGCTGAAAACAAATTCGCGAAACAAAGGTTTGGCTGCTTTCCCCGTTTTTCAGGTCTCGCTTTGCTTTTTATAGAGTGGATGCTCAGATAGGCCGGCCTGCCACCCAATCTAATCTATCTAATCTATACCCCCTCCTATATATGAAAAGCCCAACATACATAATAACAAAGTCGATTTTTTTTTCTTTTCTTTTTCTTCTAAATCTATGATTACCTAAATCGATCACAAATGACAGTTTTTCTTCATAGTTGATGACTGTTTTTTTTTTTTTTTCCTCTGTTCTATAGAAAATATTTTCATTCAACATCAAGTCATCAACTATCAACAATACCAAATGCACTTTCGGTGAAACACGCAAGTTGATTTGATGTACGAGACAAAAGACTCGTAGTATATGTTAGTGTAGCTATGCAGTGTATAGGCTAAATCGAACCATCATTCGGACTATGAAGGTGCTCCCTACAACAGGAAATCATTGTCTAAAGACTCGCTCTTCCACAACAAAGATTCAAGAAAATTCAGAGCAATTCTCAATATAGAAAAATATCGTCGTATTCATAATTATGAAATCCTAAAACATCAAGATTCAAGAAAATTCAGAGCAATTCTGAATATAGAAAAATATCGTCGTATTGAAATCCTAAAACATCAAGATTCATTGCACGAGCTCATTGGGCAATATGAAATTTAAAACTTTACTCACTAAAGTATCATTAAAAATAAAATTAGATGGAAAAAAAGAGACGGTACACAATTCTTAAAATCTTTTTTACACTAAATTTCATTTCCTCCAAGCAACTAACAAATTAAAACTAATAGATTTGATAAGGGAAGTGTTAAGAGATAGAAAAACCCTAGCTCCACAAAACTCGGACTGTTTCTTGGTCTTGGGTTTGCAAAGTTTTCTTCTTGTCCGGTGGCGCCCATGGGCGGCGGTGGCTCGCCTCGCTGGCTAGTGGCTGCTGCCGGACGGGAAATAGAATACTAGCGGCCTGGGTGCTTCTTGGAGAAAGGTTCTGGCTTGGTTTCGAACTGGATGGCTTTGGCAACATGCTCCGGACAAGGTCTTGGGCTCGGTGGGCAGCTGTACAACGTGGGTCGAGCGACGTCGAGGCACCTCCCTGCTGGATGATGGTGATGGAGGAACTGAACGGTGGCAGCGATGGCTGGTTGGCCTGCATCAGACTGGTTTTGGTTTCAGCGTGGCTTGCTCGGACTTCGCTGGGTGGCAGCGGGATTTGGGCGAGGGGTTGAGGCGACGAGGTCTGGCTGTAGGTGGCGGCGGCGGGGGCTAGCGTTTGGTTTTTGCGGCGGCGGCAGTCGGCTTCGAGTTGAGGCAGTTGACCATTGACGCTGAGGATGGTCTGGGCTGGAGT
This sequence comes from Rosa rugosa, assembly GCF_958449725.1. NCBI lineage: Eukaryota > Viridiplantae > Streptophyta > Magnoliopsida > Rosales > Rosaceae > Rosa > Rosa rugosa. The sequence goes on along the minus strand of NC_084821.1, from coordinate 72,475,877 downwards.
CAAACCCTCCTTTGTTTGGGCCGGTGTTTGGGCTTCTTTCTTGGGGCTGTTTGGTCTGCTATGTTGGGCTTGGTTTTTTTTGACCTAGGCCCAACTCTATGTTAGTAGCTTTGTTTACTTTCAATAATTCCCTAAGTTTTTTTAGGGAGCTCTATTTCCTTTGTTTTTAGGGTAACTGTAAGTTTTTGGGCTTGCTTATTTACTATGTTTTTTCATAGTCTGTAGGCTTGCTTGGATAAGTGAGCATGTGTACCGTCAAATGATCGGACCTAATCTATGTATCGCTGTGATTTTTCACAAACTCTTTATCTACCCAGAGATGGTAGATGGAGGATTTCTGGCCTGAGTATTAATATATATCGACATGAAATTCTTCAAAAAAAAAACAAATTAAAACTTGATTGTGGATGGGTTTCATTGTTGTTGTTTGTGTGTGGCTTGCGGAAAAGAAAGAAGAAAGAAGAGACTTTGTCAATAAGAGAGAGAGAGAGAGAGAGAGAGAGGGAGAGGGAGATGACGTGAAGAGCATCCCCCCATAAAACCAACACCATCATTGGGCCACCAATTCGATCGATCCTCCAAACTCGTCGGGGATTAATTTTGTATTATTACTCATCATCATTCAACTAATTACGAATTACACACAACCCCTTTTTCACTTTCTTCTTTACTCCTCCTCCTCCTCCTCCATCTGCCCCCCTTTTTCCCTCTCTCTCTCTCTCTCTCTCTCTGCTCTCTGCTCTCCCCATGGCCCCTTTTCCCTCCTTCAATTTCTCGCTTTGATTCCCCCCCTTCTCCTTCTCTCTCTCTCTGTATTCACTTTCGGATTCCAATTCTGTCTGCACAGTTTTCGAATTCCAATTACAATTTTGTGGTCTGGCTGCTGCCCTTGTTGGGATTAATTGTAACAGAATCTATCGTGGTAATGGGGAATGTGAATGGGAGAGAAGATGGCGGCGGAAGCCCATCGGCGGCGGCGGCCGAGGAAGAGGCCGGTGGCGGGACCTCCCAGGAGGGTCATCACCCCCTTCCGCCTCCACTTGGCACCGGCGGAGGCCGTGGCGGAGGCGCGGTGGCTGAATTGATGGGTCAGTCACCTCCTCATAGCCCTAGGGCTACTCACTCCCCTTTGATGTTCACTCCCCAAGTCAGTTCCTTTTTCCTAATCTCTCTCTTTATTATATGAATTCCATCTGCTTCTGCTTTTGTGATTCCTCTATATAGATTTAGATTCTACTCCACTGACTTCAAATTGCTGCTCTTATGCTTCTTCAATTTAACACCAAATCACTGTTTTATTTCTCTTACAAGCTCCTCAGTTTTGTGTTGATGCAATTTCATGTTTCTTTGTTTTAAAGCTTCTATCTTGGGTCCCCATAACTTTATCATCATGCAATCTGCTATCTTTGACGCATTGCCTGTGTGCTTCTTTGTCAGAAGCCTCTGTTAGGAAATTTAAAATGGTCGATTCCTACCCGAATTGGCAGGTTCATTATTCCCCTTAGATTCAAAGTTTTTTTTTTTTTTTTTTTTTTACATGAATCTAGCCCTCTATGTACTACTTGCCTCTAATACTAGAATATTACCATGATTCCCATTGAAAACCCTTTTTCCCTCAGATTAATAGATACAAATCTAGCCCCTGCCTCCACTAGTACTGTACTACCCAGCTCTAACACTGGAGTTTGCTTCAAGTCCCCTTGAACTCCCTTTTGATACAATTAACTGTTAACCTCTTGGTAATCTGTTGTTATCTTGAAGGATATATGATAATTAGATTCTTGTTGTCTTATTGTTTATCTATGGTATTTATTCCTTTGTTCAATTCTAATTTTTCTTCTTTTTCCAGGTCCCCGTTGTTCCGTTACAAAGACCTGATGAGATGCAGATCCCAAACCCCTCATGGATGCAGACTTCAGCATATGAAGACATCTCCTGTGAGCAAGGAATTCCAACCATGATTACGTGGGGCTATGGTGGGAAGGACGTAGCTGTGGAGGGATCATGGGATGATTGGAAGACAAGGTTCCAGGAAAAAAAAAAAAAAACAAGATTCTTTAGATTATCCTTTTAGTTTTCACTGCATGGACTCCTGCCCAAGTTTTTACGTGCAATTTGTTTTTTCAGGTTGGCCTTACAGAGATCAGGGAAGGACTTCACTATTATGAAAGTACTGCCATCCGGTGTTTACCAGTATAGGTTTGTTGTTGACGGGCAGTGGAGGTGTGCTCCAGACTTGCCTTTGGCCCAAGATGATGCTGGAAATTCTTACAATCTTTTGGACTTGCAGGTAATTATTGCCATATCTTCTTAGGTTAACACATATGAATATGAATATGAATATGACAGTCCCATTAATACCATATGTTGGTTTGAAATTGAAAACAGGAAAGCTGTGAGTGATACGAGTATGACAGCCCTAGTATAGAATGCTTGCATATATTTATGATCTAATTAAGAGCAAGAAAACTGCTAGCCAGACCAGATTAATAGCATAACCTTGTCTTGAGATTCGACCAGGGATTAATATTTATAAACTTCTCTACAGAGTTCAATCTTCTATAGCAGTAAACTAAGAGCTAGGTCCAACATAGAGATTATAATCATCATTCAGATATTTCATTGCTTTTTGTGTATGAATTCCGTTAAAATTTGACTGAGACTTTTTTAGCATACTGGCTAGATTTTTTTCTTTAAATCCAAGTGCTCTACTGTTCTTGATTTTGTTTTCCTTTAGCTAAGATTCCCTGATTGACAGTAGTTTTTCCTCATGATATCAATATAATATATGTATTTTCATACCCTCGGTATTAACATGAATATTCAACTTAGATGGACTGGTTGTTCACCTTCATTGTTCTCCTATCCAGCGTCTTTTCATACAGTTTTCATCCGAAATTATTGAAACAAATGAAAAGAAATGATGTATTAAAAGGTCTTATTACCAGAGATCTTCGTCTCTTCCAGTGAGTTTTAATAGGCCCTTTTCCTTCACGCGTTGGCCTTAGGTAGTGAGTTTTGTCCTTTCTCAGAACCCAAGCATCTGTTACTTTTCAGGAAAAAAGGGAGAAGAAAAAAAAAATCAGATAATAAATGGCGTTCAATTGAAAACTTAGGCATGCATGCATACTTAGTAATGGAGAAAGTTTAATCCAAAGTAGTTCTGTAACATCAAAAGAAATACTGACCTCGTTGAAAATAGAATAATGATAAACTGTTATGCTAGTTGTAGCTTTGAACCACTTCTCTAAACGCATGTGGTAAATAAGTTTGTGTATCTTTTAATTGAAAACGCACATTCATTTGAGGACTTGACCCATACAAAAAAGTATCAGTGATCAAAATTTGTTGGGAAACTATGGTTGGATGCTTGAGTCCTTGAAGCTAATAATATTGGTTTATTGTGCAGGATTATGTTCCTGAAGACATTGGAAGCATTTCTGGTTTTGAACCTCCCCAGTCTCCTGACTCGAGTTATAGCAACATGCAACTTGGATCTGAAGATTTTGCGAAGGAGCCACCATTGGTACCTCCACATCTGCAGATGACGCTGCTCAATGCCCCAGCATCTTACATGGAGATGCCGCCTCCTTTATCAAGACCTCAACATGTTGTACTTAATCATCTATACATGCAGAGAGGGAAGAGTGGCCCATCTGTGGTCGCACTTGGCACAACAGAGAGGTTTATAGCAAAGTATGTGACAGTTGTTCTCTACAAGTCTTTGCAGAGATAAACATACAGAACGACTATCGTGGACTCGATAGATCCCTTTTATGTGGTTAGTTTATATGAATTTGAAAGTGAAGCCATTTTATGGCTCAAAGTATGTTGAGGAAGGATACCAGGTGAAACTTGAAGATTGTATTTTCACGCAGTGCCATTGCTTAATGACCATTGATCCAACTGCTTTTACATGGAGACTCGTACTTGCACTTATTAACCGTTCAGTTCTTTCACTTGAGTTTTTGTGGAGGAAAATTGAGATTCTTTCCAATGAACTGTTTGGCGACTCTTTTCGATTGCTTTTACGTCTTTATGTTTCCTTTGACATGATCATGGATCATCAAATTCGTTTTCATAACCTCTTAATTAGATGGGTAGTGGTCATATAGAGGGGGGGGGTAGGTAATAAGTACGATGCCAGAATTAAGACGAATCCATTACACATGTTGCAATCTATACTATTTGCCAACAAGGATAGCTAACCTACCTTTGACAAAGTCACAGACCCAGTAATTATCTTGTCCTCCTTTTTAACACAACTTTATCAAACGTTAGCTTTTCAGGTAAAAATTGTCAATTTCACTAAATGAAATGTAAGATTGAAGTCGTACTCAATGCATTATGGTTCAGTAAATTGGAGGTAGTAGAAGGGTAACAAATAAAGAAGAATGATATGATAAAGTGAGAGCCTCCAAGTAATTCTTGAATCTTGACCATCACATACAAACAAAACCAAATTATTGTGAGCTTCGTTCGAATATAGGAGTATTGACTAGGAACCATTTATAATTTTTTTCTTTCTTTTATTTGATTTCCTATTCTTTCTCAACTGGTGGTTGCATTTGAAGAGGTAATCAAATTTCTTAGCTAATGCTATCAGGGGCGGATCCAGAAATTTTTTTCAGGTAAGGCAAGTCAATGGCAGGGGGGAAGGGAGGAAAATTAGACAGAAGCTGCAGATTTTGGAGGCAATTGTGAAGATTTTGCCTTGGTTTTGCCCTGTTTTTGCCTTGATTTTGCCTAATTTCTGCCATTTTCTTCCACAATTCACCTTGTTTTGCCCTATTTTTGCCATTTTCACATCCCTTGCCTACACCAAATCAATGTGAAATCAAAAATCCAGTCTAGGCAAGTGCCCAAGCTGGGCTCTATGTGGATCCGCCCCTGAATGCTATTGTCTATATTGGTCATCACAGTCCTGCTCAGAGTTGGAAGAAATCTTTACCCCCAGCTGCTAGTCATGCGTTACTGTTTGATGATTTAGGTTTTGGTTGTGAGCTTCTTTCGAGTATAGGTGTATTGACTAGGAACCATTTATAATTTTTTTTTCCCTTTTATTTGATTTCCTGTTATTTCTCAACTGGTGGTGCTGAAAATCTATGGAATTTTTAAATGCAAAAGTTAAAAGAGAAGATGGAACAGAAGCTCAACTGAAATCAGAAATAACTAATAGCAATTCATTTCCTCTGAAAGAGAAACTTCATCTGTTGAATATCAAAGTAGGAGACCAACCCTTCCCTTTACAAGAGTATGCACGTAAGTGCAAACTCTCACATTTGCAATCCACTTCTCCATAACTACAACTTTCCTTCCTCAGCTTTGAAGATTCAAGCACTTATGCCTACGTTTCACTGCTATATGTATCTAGAGCAATTAAAAAACCGGACATCCTTTGACTATAATGCCTGGTGCAGTAGGGCATGATGCCAAAGGGCAATGATCAAGTTCATTGCCCCACCAATGGACAAGAATGTTGTTGTTCTGCAACGTAAAGAAGATTAAGACACCCATGAAAGCTGTCCCGGCATCCAATGCTGCACATAGAACATAGTTGTACTTCTGCCACCAACGCTTGTGGTATTTGAAGATGAAATAGTTGAAGATAGCTCCAGTGATGAGCCAGCTTGCTATGTTGGTGGGAGTTGCTGGTGGCAACCCAGCAAAGCCGTAAAGAATGACTGGCATGTTGATCAGCGGAATCCATTTCTTGTCGGGGAAGATTTTGCTCAACACCCAAATAGGAACTGGCAAGATAGCTCCGACGAGAAACAGCCACACCAAGTTCCTATACAGTCCTCCAGGTCCAAACAGTCGCCTTGGTCCAATCAGGCCCCATATAACAGAAGCATCAAAGGTGACTCTGTATTTAGGACAAGTCCATGGACTGTCGGTGGGGAGTACTTCAGTGTCGCATATGTTCTCAATGCCCTCCAACATCCACCATGCAACTGCAAGGTTCACAACACCAGAAACCAGAGTTCCCACCAGCTGGAGACAAACCAAAAAAGAAAAGTGGATAATAAGTTTTGGGAACAAAATCAAATGCCAAGCATATAAAACTTTTGAGAGATGAAAAAGACCTGAGCTGTGTACATGCACCGAGGTGGAATCTTCATATAGACCCCGAGTTTAAGGTCAGACAAGAAAGAGAGAGCATGGACAGTGCTGATTCTTCCATAGATTTTGAAAAGCAGGTTTGCTATGGGTTTTCCTGGGAGCACATAACCAATCATGAACTGTGCTATAATGTCAAATCCAGGTTGCTGCAGGAACATGAATCAAAGATGTTAGAACGAATGATATGTCACAATTTGTTATAACTACGAACTAAACAAACACTCTCAAGTCTCAGATTACGTACTTGGTTGGTGGTTGCTTGAATGACCCCAACTGGGAGAGTGACAATGAAAGACAAAACAAACGCGAAGATCATTCCCCACCATGCCAGCTGCACAGTTTCTCTCCATACAAAAGACATGAGCAGGGAGAGGGCAACGCTAAAAAAGAGTATGATGAGGAACCACCATTCAGGCACGTGCTTGTAGCTTTGCATCAATTTTTCATGGATATCCATTTTTGCATTATTCACTGCTGATTTGCTTTGCTTCAAAATAGCACTAGCAAAACAAAATCATGCACAACCTTATTAGCATGGCAACAGTATGTACTATAAACTAAGAAAGGAGAAGCTATGTCATTGTGATGTATGTCTTTAAGTTTAGAATTGAGCAAGCATACCCGCCATGAAAGAGTGCCACGTGAATAAGGGTTGCTGAAAATCTTGCAAATCCTGATCCAATGGATAAAGCGAAAAGAGGGCTAAGATAGAGCTTCCCATAATTATCATAAGCATCAATGTCAAGCTCTAATTGTGGTGTCGTGATCTTGGTAGTGTCATATTTAAGGCCTTTATTGGTGAATAGCTGGTTGGAAAATATAGGAAACTTTTGAGCATCAAAAGTGTTATACTTCCAGTAGCACAGAGGGAGAATTATGTAGATGAAGATGGCAAAACCAACTCCGACGTTGAGAATGGAAACCCAAGGTGTGACGAGGGGGTTGCCGTGATAAGCTGAAATGCCAGCCCAATCGAGGGTAAAGGCACCAATCCCAAGTCCCTTGTAACCTGAGCCGATTTGCTGAGCCGTGATACTGTGTGGCCATGCCCAGCAGACCCATGAGAAGAATGTCAAGATTTGGAAAAGATAGCCAGGGAACAAATAATAGAAAAAGCTGGCTGCAAAGGCAAACAGGAAAAATTTCATCCGTGTCATGCCTTTGGCTTTATGCTCCTTCTCATGGAGTGCCCTGTAAAAATCACAGCAAGAGCATCAAAATGATATGAGTAGAGCAGTAACAACATACATTCAAATTCCCTACTTTAATTTTGCCTTGACCGTCAAACAATTGAGAGTTTTAAGAAAGGACTTTGATCATGATCCTTTATTTTCACGATTGTAGCGTTATGCGTTGCGAGGGAATATTATCAGGCAAAAGACTCGGAATGAAAAACAGATTCTCAACCATTGAACCAGTACTTAGCTTATGACTTGTAGCATCATTTCTCACATGGCTTATGACTTCATCCATTAACAATAAAAAAGATAAACTTTTACAAAAAAAGATGCAAGTGTAGACATATCATTCCCATATCTTAAAAATCTAGTTGATCTGATGCAGTTCGGTTGATTTATTTATTTTCTTTCCTAAGTACTGCTCATTCACAAACATATTCGGAGAAAGACATGCTCAACCAGTAGAATTCAAAAACAATAAGAAATTGTTAAAGGGCAAAGTTATCAACTTTAAGCTATTATTCTAAACTAGTTAGAAACCAAAGGAAACATCGATCGACCAAGTTAATTAAAGCACAGAAAGAAGTCCTACCTAAACAGAGAAACCTGAGCAACATTTGCAGGCCACCACATTTCAACGGGGTCAACCAGGTACCTCCTCAGCAATCCAGCCCATCCATACCCAATCATCTGCAAGTCATCAAAGCCCACAAATAAAATAAAAACGAAAAAAAAACTAGGAAAGCTGATAAAAACGAAAACATATTAGGCAAAAAAAAAAAAAAAAAAAAAATCTATGGTCTATTCCGTGATGCAAAATTTGGTATTTGTTGACAATTTGTTTATTTGAAAAAGACCACCATTGACTAATTTTTTAATTTAGACAGAAAATATTAGAGATTAATGCAGAGCATTCTGTCAACCTCGGCGGTTGAACACTCATCGTCCAAAGCCAAACAAAGAAGAGCAACCCCACACTTATCATTAATCATGGGTATCTGCTCCTAACCTCAAATTCCAAAACCTCTATCCAGTAAAATAAAAATGAAAATAAAGAAATGAACTTTGATCGGAGGTACCTGAGAGGTCAAGACAATGAAGAGACCACAAAGAAAACTCAAGCTCTGGTGGTAATAGGCCTTCATAACGGTGATGGCACCGGTGGAATAGGCATCACCTCCGCCACCTGAGAACCCACAATTGGCGAAAATGGTGATGACGACATGCTCCTTCATGTTGAAGGGCCCTGGATTCAAGTTGAACTTAAAGCCCATCAGATTGAAGTCCTTGTTGGGCAGAATTTTGGCCATGAACTTTCCGATGGGCAAGACAGCGATTTGCATGAGAATGGCGGAAATGGCGAGGGGCTGAGTGCGGTAGCTGAAAAAGGTGTTGAGGAATATGAGGATGGTGCATGAGGTGATGCCCAGGAACCAAGTCCGGAATGTCATCACCGGCAGTGAAGGATCGTCGGTCTCCGGCACCACCAGCGCCACCTCTTCGATTTCGCATGTTCGGGTCTCTTCCTCGGAGTCAGCGCCGTTGGTCTTCTCGGGATCGACTTTCGACGCCATTGATTTGCGTACTTAATTAATTGTGAAAACGAAACAGCCAACAGAGACAGAAAACCAGCTCTGTACTCTTGTTACCTCAGGAAAAACAAGAGAGAGAGAGAGTCCCTCTCTATTATCCAAGACTATGGCTTCAAATTCAAGTGGCGAGTTAACCCTCCCTCTTGAGTTATATATACAAACTCGTCTTCTCCTCCTCTAAAACAAGAAGAAGAAGAAGAAGATGGCTCCCCTCCTTTCCTCTCTGACATTTCTGCCCTTCCCTTATGCCACGCCTCCTTTTGGGTGTCCATAACAAATTAACAACTCACACTACTATTATTGCTTCATAATTATGTCTAGTGTGACAAAAACAACGTTACATTATTGTATTACAATAGTGAGGGAATTTTATGACATTCTTTAGGGTTCCTTAATATACATTAGTTTTTATTCTTGAAGGGAGTGTTAAGAAGATAAAGCATTCCATAGGCTATAGCACTGTTTCTTTGTTGGAAGTTTGCGAGTGTTTGGTGTCCAAAGTCCAAAGAGATTGAGCATATCACTGTGCAGCATCAACATCTCTCCCCCACACTCTTACCTTAGGCTTAGCGCCTTAGCCTCACTTTATTTTTATTTTTATTTTTTTAGACTAATCATTCCATTTACCACAAGCTACAACCATGGCAAATTCAACCGTGTGAACCATTTTTCTTTGTGGATACTAGTTTTATAATTTTGGGTGAATTATTAAATGAGAAATTAAAAAATCTGTTTGATTTTTCTCTTTCTTTGAGATGAAATGAAGAATTGTGTAATAGTTGCACCTCCAAATTTGATATTTGGACCTCTATTTTTTTCTAATTGTTATTAGATTTTGTCAACTCATATGGACAAACAAATAAGGATAAAATAGAGAGAAAAAAAAATACCAAATAATCTTCTTACTTCCCCTATTAATATAAGTTACCTAAATGATTAAGTAAAAATAATTAATTTATAGACATGGCCCCTTCATATGATACATGGCTCCTTCATATAATTTGATTTGAAATTTTCTTGAACTAAATTCATTGAATATTTTGGTATAGTTATTATTATGATTTGGATTAACGAAAAAAAAATCTTTATAATTATATACTTATTCAGCCCTTCCAAGAATGAATTTTTTGTTCCGCCACTGGATGAAAGTAGTACACAAAATTATTTTTGGTTAAATTAATAGAAATAAAAAAAACAACAAATGATTAAAAATACATATTTAATAATTTAAGGGTATTTTGGTAAAATTTAAAAAATTATGCTTAGCTTTTTAAGTATTAGGAAAAGTGAATCGGAGGTCTATCTAAAATCACCGAATAAAAAATGCATGACAGTAGAGCATAATTTAAACCTGAAGTGACAAATGGCGGTAAATGATGGGAGTTACGCGTGTGAGAGTCACTTGCCCTGAGGCGTGTAGCACCACAAACGTCTCGTTGACTCGGGTTTACACGTGGTTGATAGGGTCCACGTAGGAAAAGAAACGTGAACGACTAGTCAACGCCCGTCTCCGGTATCAGCAATTGAGTCAGTTTCCGTTACGATTGGGCACGTCGGACGAAAAGCTCGTGTACTTTTGGCGGCGTTATGCTCCTTCCACCTCTCAGTGTCTGTGTAAGGAAAAAAATCTATTTTAAGGTGAAATCGGAAAGATGCACAAACGAGAAGGCATTGACATGATTGCCACGTGGTGGGTCTTGCTTCTCTCACTCCTTGCCACTCGCAATACCAACCATTAGGCCAAGACTTTACCGCGCGTGTGAGCACCACGAGCCTCGGCACGTCTTCCACACAACTGCCTTGTGGTCACCAAAAGCCAGATCGCATCTACGCATGGTTTATATGCTCCATGTAGGACACCGTGGGTCCTCCCCGCCATCCATATGTACGTCCGATGTGTTTCACGTTCCAGGTGTGGCCGTCTACCCCTTCCATGACTTATACACTCGACGAGTTTTTATTGGATGATCGTGCCGCTGCCAGCGTATGGTATGGTTAATTGGTTCTGGTATTATTATTTTTGGGAGTACGTACAATTGCCCTTGAGAGATTTGTTTACCATGCATGTTTACAAGTTACTAACAGATATCTCTATAATCGTCGCTGTGTCGCTCCACTTGAGTATGATCGAGAGTTACCTTTATATGTATCATTGTGTTGCTATAAATAAGGATAAATCATTACCCACACAAGCTTTATATACTGTGAGTAATAATTAAGTCTCTCTTATCAGATACTCGCTCTAAGTTAATTGGTTAGTTAAGACAAATATTTTATTGTATACAGTTATCACTTGTATCAGTATTAGATAAGCTTCTGTATATAGGTTTAACACAAGTGTTGTTTGATCAGTATGTCAGCCACTGTGTTTGGTGTGCTTGACAAACTCAGTTTAATTACACTTTTCCGGTGAAAAATATCGCGTAACAACCACGTAGATTATATTTGAACTGTTGTCACATTATATTTCAAGAATTAATTAAATTTGAATATGATTGATTTATGACTACTCCTTTACACGTAAACGGTAAATCCTTTATGCAATCCTTTCTCATCCGCGCGCGGCCGGTGGTGGCTGCCGTGGGGTCTCCGGTTGATGAACTTTAACGTACGTGTCAGATTACAGACGGAGGGAAGACACAGACCCTCCATTGAGGTAGCTCACACTCACAGTGGAGGCCAGGTTCCGTTCCCCCGACTAATTATAAGATAGCGTTGACTCTAATCTGAACTGTAGAACACCAGTCCACTTTAGATTTGATCACCACTCCAGCATTAAACCTACACGTATTTTCTTTTTAGCTGAAATGGAACCAAAAAGAAGCTTAGTTGGCTCACTTGGCTGTTTGAGTGAAAAGAAAAAGACAAATAAGATATACACAGAGATAGAGTCGCACACTCGCATCATAGTGCTGAGATAATGAGAGATCTCAGAGCTCCATCACAAATTGTTCATATATTCCATTGGTCACCAAATAAATAAAAGGTCTATATATGTTAGTATATGCATGAAACCAAGATTCATCTAGATTATTCCTTCTCAAAATTCCTTCTCCATTGGAGCAGAGTGTCGGTTGCGGAGAGTCCCTAGAGTAATTGAGGTTGTTTGGCATCCTCCGATCATTAGGTGGGTGAAAATTAACTCAGATGGTGCTTGGAAGCATGCAGAGGGTATTGGAGGTTTTGGTGCGGTATTTAGTGACTTTAATGGTCAGGTTCTGGGTGCTTTTTCTTCCAACATTGACATTCATAGTTCTATAGCGGCAGAGGTTTTGGCAGTGATAACGGCTATTGAGCTTGCTTGGGTTCGTGATTGGAAACACATTTGGTTGGAGGTTGACTCATCACTTGTGCTAGACTACCTACGCTCTCCTTTGCTTGTACCTTGGCAACTTCGTGTTCGTTGGCTTAATTGTTTAAGTTGCATCTCAAATATGACATTTCGCTCTTCTCATATTTTTCATGAAGGGAATAAAGTTGCAGATGCATTGGCTAATCATGGTACGTCGTTAACTCAACTGGTGTGGTGGGATGTGCCTCCTTCTTTTATTTTGTCCTATTGTAATAGTGACATTATGGGTCTTCCTCAGTTTCGATTTTGCTAGGTTTGTTTAATTGTTAGTTTACTTCGAGAGGTTTTAGTTTTGTCCCCCTCTTTTGTTATCTACTTTTTCTTTGATTAATTCATTAAAGTGTTAGGCAAGTTACTCCTCTCGTTCACTCATCTTTCAGACAGAAAAAAAAACAATCTAGATTCCTTCTCAATTTATTACTACACCTAGCCATATATATCTTGGCCATTCAATCCAACAAATTATTACACTAAACATGCACGTGATTAATTATGTCCTTTTAATAGGCTATTACTTCATATGATGATGATTACAATTATTTGATCATTGAGAATCGAATAATTCAGGATCCTAAGCAATGAACAATAAACGACAATACAAGTATATAGAGCTACGTACTAGTTATTGGGGTTATATCAAGCTGCAAACTATTACGCCAGTAGCCAGTAGCACCATTTTCTTTCGATTTGGATTGAAAGTGATTCTACTTGCGTTATTCATTTTCTTTCATCGCTTAAAATGGATGTGCCATGGCGTTTTACTATTGATTGGTTTAACTGTCGAGCTACTCTGGCTGCTATGCATGTAAAAGTTTCACATATTTTTCGGGAAGGTAATAGTGTTGCTGATTGCCTAGCAAATTTTGGTGTGGATAATGTGGGAGTTCATTGGTGGGATTCATGTCTCCTTGTGCAATTGCAGCCTATTCCCGTGATTTAAATGGTTTTCCCAACTATCGCTTCAGTTTTTGACTTAATTATCAGTGGGACATGGGGTTGATAAGTAGCTTGGCTTGCTATGCTTTTTAGTAATGGAAGTCTCCTCCACGGATGCACCGGATCCTGTCAATTGTTGCTGTTTGGCTTCCAAAGGTCTATTGTCTGTTGGTTTTTATTTTTTATTTTTTGGTGACCTTCGCAGTTCCCGTATTTTGTTTCGGGTTGTTCTTCTTTTTGTTTTTGGGAGGGGGTTACGGTTTATGTCCCCCTCTCCCCTTTTGTACACTTTATTTTTTATTATTCAATAAACTAAAATAGAGGGACGGGCGGTGGGTTTCCGGGTGTAGTTGTCCCTTCCCCTTTTTGGGGAGGGTAGGCGCTCCGTGCAATGACCGCTAACGAGGTGCTAATATCGCCTAATCCTCTATTTTAAATTTATTAAAAAAAAAAAAAAAGTAGCACCATGCATAGATAATTAGTTACGTTAAATTATAACTGATATTGATGGATATTAAACCCTTGATCAAATGAGTTTTGATCAGTATTATTAATTAGAATAGTACACAATATATACTTTAATAAAATTTTAAATCTAGGAGGAGACGGTTGAAAGATACCAAAACAAATAAACAATGCACTGAATGCAGGTCATTAAGAAGGCTGTCCGTTATACATAAAGAAGGGTTACTGACATATAAACATACACAACCTCCCCTAGCTAGCCTTTCCCAGATAATCTATTACGAAGGCTGGATGATGATGCTGATGATGATGAATTGATGATGGAAGGGTTATCACAAATCTGGTATATAGTTTATTGTTTGGGACAAGGCATTTCACATCTTGCAGATGGAGATCGAAGACATTACATCTACGGTCTACCACTGCAAACAAAACAAGGTTGGACTATATATATATCGATCTCCCTCGATCAACTTCTCATGGGTCACCTCTTAACAAATACATTTTTCCAATCAGTACCTCGTTCAAAAAGTAGCAGCAGTCACCTTCATATGTTCTCACAAAGTCAGTCTTTCTTTCCGCCTAGCAAGGTTGGGAAAAAATTAATCATCCACTTAATTAGAAATTGTGGTTACCCAATATCATTGCCGTCCGTTATCAGTGCCCACCAGATAAAGAAGTAAAGGTAGATAGATACATGGTGAGCATATATATTCAAATCAATTCAAGATTTCAAATCATCCTTTCTATCATTTTCATCAATCCATGCGTGCTAAGCACGGTTTGAAAGTTTATGGAAATTGAAAACGTTCGTTCACACATGACATTATAATATGCTAACTAATCTTGTTAACTGTTTCCATTAATGAGTACTGATATCCTAGCTAAATCTATCAAGTAGATAGAGATACATGTAAGTATGAATCAATCCCCAAACCAAAATTAGTAGGTAGACAACTAAGCACCCAACCCAATTAACACGGCCAACTTTATAAGATGATCGATCGAGAAGGTGAAGGTGAAGTTGGAATCGCAGCAAGCATGATAATTAGGTCCCCTCCTCTAGGTTCCATCTAGCTAGCAATTCCAGTCCTAACTATTACAGGCCACTTGGTCTGGAGTTGGGACCGACGTCATATCGATGGAAAATAGTAGCTAGTACTACTACTAGTTAACGATGGAGACATGCATGCTGACGGGATTACTACTGCGATCTCCCCCCCACCCCTTCTCTCTCTCTCTCTCTCTCTCTCTCTCTCTCGTTTTTTCTTTTGAAGCTGAAGTTAAACTAGCTTAGCTAGGTACCACCCAATCCCAATCCCATGTATCCATTCAACCGTGGTATATATGTGCTAGTCGTCCACCCAGCTACCCATCTATTTCAGCTTTCCATCGATCGGCCAAGCAATTCCAAGCTGCAAATGATCGAATGTACATTCGTACCATATGTTCCACCGGCCACATTCCAATTAATTAACTAGTGCCCTTGTGGTCCAAATTTAGATGCTTGCGTTGACCCCATTACCTGTAAAAGGCCTGCAGGAGGGTCCAGGGATAAGTTCCAACAACTCGGATCCGATCAGAGAGGGAAGAAGACAAGCTTCAGCTACACATAATAATCGTTATATATATATATATATATATATATATATATATAAGTAATTACTGAAGCTAGTTTCCTTAATTGGCGGCATGGGGTAACGATGGATCGAATATAAAGTTGTGACCACGTGCGTGGTTCAAACCCTATCTCGATGGATTGATATATAGATACATCATAATTAATTAAGTAGTGGCATATAAATGCATGAAGACGTACGCAGTTAGACCAGACAAATGCAGTAGAAGTTTCCCGACGTATATACATACATTTTCAGAAAGCTTTCTTCCTTTGCATTATTGCATGCAAATATAATCCGTACGTGCGCGTTCGGCGTTCCAATTATGTGCCGAAGATAAAACAGATCGACACGAACTCCAGCCTAATCGATCGACGCACATGGACAGCGGGCATCTTAATTAATGTTGGAGAAAGGGCCGGGTAATTAAGTGAGCTACTGATGGAGTGCCGGATGCTATTAGCTTCGCAACTGCTGCATATATGATATATGCCTCGCTCGCTCTTCGATCTGGTGGTATGTGCGTGGTCAAACCACTTTACAAACATACTACTACGTACGTACTAATGCGGTACTGCAATTCATTCTCCAAATCAATCAAGGGAATTTTTTGTCTCCGCCATTCAATCTGATCAATCGAGGACACTGCCCAGTGCCCACATGCTGCGACGTTTTAAAAGTTAAGATTCTAAATTTGTCATTGTACTATCTGTCATTACAATTTAAGTGATAAATTGAATTGGACCTGCCAACCATTCCGTCGTATTAGTATTGATTCCCATCATGTCCTGTCTTAATTATCCCTTAATTAACACTCTCTTTTCGGGCAGTTAAGTCATATCCTACTTCAATATGAACACGTTCTAGGTCTCTCTTTAGCTAGCTAGACGATCGAACCTCTCTTTTCCTTAATAAGCCCGGTTTCCTCATGTGAAAGCAGCCCAGCATCAAGGCTGGCAACGGGCCTGTTGGCGATGGACCTATCCATAACCTAATCCATTTGCCGTCTCTATTCCTTCTTCATTCCTCAACAATTAAAATCATCACGGAATATCAATCCCTATCCCCACTAAATATTAGGCCTTCAAACCACCCGGAATCACCGATCACTACAAAATCAAACTACTATCGGATGCTTAGGGGATATTGTCCCCATGCGTTGTTCTTGAGGGGTTTAGTTGTTTGCCGGTTGGGACGCATGTAACTTCTTCTATTTCTTTCAATAATTTGGGGTCAGAGGGCTTACTGCTCTTCCCCGATACATTAATAGTTTATAACAGCAAAAGAAGCAAAAAAAAAATATAGAGATAAACAAAAGAAGTAATGCATCGAAATATGAAATTTTTCGATCGACTTAGTCACTTGCAAACATACACCAAAATTCACAGTTCAGAGTTCAGAGTACAAACTTACATAATTACACAGGCCAACATGTAACTCATTATTACAGGCATATATCAATTAAGTACAAAAACCGTACCTCCTAAACATCACAGGATTTAACTCAGACATATAGCTAGGACGCATGCCAAAGGATGGCACAATGAAAGCAGGTAGTCTTAATTTATATATTTTGCAGCCGGCGTCTTATTAGTTGATTCATAATTAAGTAGACATATATAGGCAAAATGTTACAGGAATGACTACTTGTTCTAGTCACATGACAGAGCAGGCATTAGGGTTCTCATCACTGAAAATCTGAGGGGTATATGCATAATCCGAGTAGTACTTTGATGGCCAATATTCACTCCGCTTGATATCAAAACTCTTGTTATCATCGGATCCCTTGCCTTCTTCTGTTTCCCCTTCTTTCTTCTCCCCTCCTCCATCTTTGGTCTCTTCTTTCTTGTCCTCTTCTTTCTTTTCTTCTTCCTTCTTCTCTTCCTCCTTGGGCACAATGGAAACGTGCTTTCTGGTTTTTTTGTAGACATCATCTGCAAGCTTGGCTGGATCCACAACACCTGTTACTACAACCTGGTCGTTACCAACGTCTGTTACTACGGATTCCACTCCTGCAACACATGCACAAACTCCAAATTCATTTTCAAATATATAAAATATAATCATATCCACACAAGATAATGTACCAGTCTAACTTGATCATATATATATGCACTAATACGTTCTTTGCGTATGTATAGTGCATATATACGCAAAGAACGTATTAGTGGAAAGATCCAGCATATTAGAATTAGGTTCAACAATAGGTTTTGCATAAATGCATACCTTGGATCTTTCGGATTCGCTTCTGTAAAACTTGAGCACATGCTTCGCAGTGCATTCGAACTTTCAAAATCACTGTAACAACAGCGGGAGGCTGACAAGAGAATTGAAACTTAGTTAGAAACAAAATTAAGCACCATCCTTTTTTTTTTTTCTTTTTTTTTTAGGTCGGGAATTAAGCACCATCATGAACCATCTCTTTAGTCTTTCCGTAGGAACTGTCACAAATTATAAGGGTAGACAGAACTACAGAAGGCGGTGTAGTTAGCGAGTGTTCGCCGTTATTATGATTAGAAAAATGTCTTTCTCAAGACTATAGCTTGTATGTAACTAAGCTGAGTGCGTGTGTCCTGTGCAACCGAGATTTTTTTTTTTTTTTTTGACAAGAATCCGAGACTTGTTTGGTTTCAGGATTTTGGGTAAAGGTTTGGATTAGGCGATTAGCAAAAGGCAAAGGATAAAAAAAAGAGCTGGATAAATGGAGCGGAGGTGAGCAAATTAAGGTGGAGTCACATGCTTGGTGAGGCCATGCCAACGGAGTCGACGCAACTTCCAATGTGAGTGGGAAAAGGATAGTAAAAACCATACGGGTACGACAATGAAGAAGCAGTCTCGATGATACGTGGATGGCTGGCTGGCTTGCTTTTGCTTATATCTAGAATCTAGATGCACATCACCTCTTTTCTTTTTCATTATATCATATCATGAGAAATTCTAATATAGTGGTGGGTATCTCATACCCACATTTATAAAAGTGAGAACAAATTTTGTTGTCAAAGTTGTAATTTGAGTCATACTTTGTGTAATCTTAGTTCTAATAATAATAATTATATCTAAATATTAATATAATAAATGGAACCGGGCGTGGGGCTGAGCCTCCCAGCTAGGCTGGGTTCCAAACCCCTTTCAAAAAAAAAAAAAATAATAATAATAATTATACCTCTTGCGACATTTTACAAGTTTTTGAACAAATTCATTGTAAATGTTGTAATCTTAGTTCTAATAATGGTAATTACACCTCTTACGACATTTTTACAAGCTTTTGAACAAATTCGTTGTCAATGTTGTAATTTTTGTTTAACTATATGTAAATAGTGTAAATAAATATGGTAACTTTTGTTCTCAATGTTGTAATTTTGGTTCAAATACTTGTAAATTTTTATTCAAATAGTTGTAAATGAGGGTATCTCATACCCACCAGTACACTAACTTGTCTCTCATTCCTAAGTCCTAACAAGGAATCAGGCTAGTTTGCTTTTAATAATAAATCTTGTGGCATGGCCTCATGGCCTGGAGCCCTGGAGTTATTTATCAAATTACTGTTGGTAGTTTCCTACCCCTTTGAGGCAATCAGGCAAAATATTTGTATGGAAAATGACCATGGTTATTAAACATGAGAGAAACAACACAGCATGGTGAGAGGTGAGTGGTGAAAGGTGGTGGGTCAAAGCTAGCTAGCACTTGACAAAAGTTAATTGTGTCGTGTTGCTATTGGTAGTGAAAGAGTGACTGGCTAGTTGATATAATCTTGTGAAGTGTGCCTGGTTAGCTTACTGTGTGGAATGGTGGCCATGGGTGGGGAGTCATTTTGCTGACTTTGAATTGTTACTTTCATGTCAGCATTTTAAACACCGAGTCCCACACTCACAGCTTAGTTAGCTAGCCACTATCATTTTAAATTTCACTGTCTTAGCTAGGGAACTGAGTCCACAGCCAGTAAAAGCCAAAAAGTTGAACTACTTGAACAATCCGAGCTAGCTTTCACTATTTTACTTCCCTGGAGATCAATGAGGTAAAAAAGAATGAAGGAATTGATGGAGTTGATTAAAGTAAGAGATGGAGCAATTAGTTACCTCCTCTTTTTTCTCCTCCTTGTTCTCTGGTTCTTTGGGCTCCTCTTTCTTCTCCTCCTCGACTGGTTTAGGCAAAGGTGAAATCAGCTCCACTTTTTTGCCACTTTTCTTTTGTAATCTCTCGCATACCTTTATGGGGTCTGCTGCTTTGCCTTTCACCACCACCTTGCTCGCTTTGCTGTCTGTAGTTACATCCTCAACTCCTGCACCCAGATTCAATTCATTATTATATATTAACTCGACCAACCCTTTCCTAATCCTTAATTAATTACAAAATCTTCAATTTCTCTCAGAAATTTAAACGTGAAAATTGCTAAACATCAAGTCTAAAGTCTAAACAATATATATATATGTGTGTGTTCATATATATATATATGAATCCAAAATTTTTGTTTTACTAGCTCAGTCTATTTTTATTTTTAAATTATTGTTTAAACTGAGCCAGAGAAGTGGATGAGAGAGACTGAGAATTCAAAATTTAAGGTCGAATGAATATTATAGAACATAATTGATATTAATAAAAGCTGAAAGAAGAACTGAAGTGAACTGACCTTCAAAACCCTTCAACGCTCTAGCAACTTTCCTGGCGCAAGCTTCACAATGCATATCGACCTTGAGCACAATCTCCGGTGGCTCTTCTACCTTCTTCTCTTCCTCCTTCTTTTCTCCCTCCTTCTTCTCCTCTGGTTTGTTTTCCTGTTCAGATCCAAACGACATTAATTATATCCATCTAAGTAGAAATGCCAATGAAACCAACAACTAATAAAAACCGGAGTTGGAGATCAAGGATGCATGAAAACTAGTCTATCAGAGACAAAATGTTTAAAACTATGGTGAGAACAACTGTGAGCTAGCCAAAACAAGAGTACTGTACGTTGAGACTAATCAAGAAGAGGACATTCAGTTCACTTGAATACTTACTTCACCCATTTCTGTGCTAGCTGAGCTGAGCTGCTTGATTCTAAAAGTACTTTTGGTTCAGAAAGTTGGCCGGCTAGCTTTGAATATTTTTGATTGGAAGATGCAGATAATAAGTTGGATCTGCTTCTGCTTTCTGCAACTGCAAGAGAAATATAGCCACTAGTTTTTCACTCTGCTGTGGTTGTTGAATTGAAATGAATTGAAATCTTGGGGAGTGAAGTGGGAAGAAGGAAGGGACACAAGGACATTTATGTTACGTGGGAAATTCCCCATATCTGACGTGGAATTGTTTAATGCAGACTAGACAATACGTCCATGCTGACTCACATGCTCATTATTTGCCCTTCAGTTCCCTCTAAATGGCTTCTATATCGGGGTCTACGTAGGACACAGCACCGCCCTGTATTTATTGAAGACCAGGACAAACAATCATTTACCAAACCCAGATGAATGGGTAACAGAAAGGTTAACACTATTCCTTTGCTATAAAAACTCGATCACTATGTATCTACTTTGTTATGTTGAAGAAAAGCCAATGCTATCTACAAAAACTCAACTAAAAAAAGAAGTATATATATTCAAATTAATGATAGTTTAATCTCTTGGATACTATCTGATCATTGGCATTCATTGCTAGCTAGAAAGTAAAAGATACAGAAAAAGCTAATAAATCAGCAAATTAAGGATGAATAGCTAACCCAAAAAGGCTATTGAAGTAAATCAAGTAATGGTGATAAGATTTCAGAATGGGCAATGATATAGGGCCTCAATGAGGTTTAAGATTTTGAGGCATTCTAGGTGTCATGTCATGTAAGTAAATACAAATTTTATTTTCAATTCTACATAATATATATTGCCATATCATACTATTGCAGCACAAACTTTACATTTTCATACTTCTTTTTAGATGTTAAAGGGGTGAATCAATTATAATAATGAATTTAATTAGGTGACGAAAAAAAAAAGCTATTAATTATGTATTAATTTAAGAGATATGTCTACAAATTCTTTGACTAATATTTTTCTTCATTTAATTAAGCGAGAATATCACAAATGGTCATTCAACTTTTACCTATTCGACACTTTAGTCACTCACCTTTTAAATATATCACTTTGGTCACTCAACTTTAACTTTGTTATTCACTTTAGTCACTTCTTTAATTTTATCATTAAAAAAAACATTATTTGCCACAATATTAATGATACTTTCGTCCAACCAATTGTGAAAAATTGAGAAATATGTATTAGAATGATTGGGAGAAGTGATCAGAGTGAGATAAAATGCCTCTTGGGTGACTAAAGTGATTGACAGTGTAATAGTTGAGTGACCAAAGTGATATATTTAAAACTTGAGTGATCAAAGTGTCGAATGAGTCATAGTTGAGTGACAATTTGTGGAATTCTTCTTTTAATTAAATTCTTTCCTATAATTTTTCTTTCCAAATAGCATTAATATATATAATTAGGTGTCAATAAATAGGCATGAACTTTTCTTTCCCAACAATCCAACATTGATTAATTTCATCCAAAAAAATAGCATTAATAAATTGATTTTGGAAAATACGTATGTCTAAATTAAGAGGTAAGAAAAAAATTCATGTGAGTAGCAGCCGTTAAGTATCATCTACAATCTAAATATATGAGAAAAAACAAACAAAAAATAATAAACTCAAATATAACGTTTAAACCCTAGCTACATAAAGAGAAAAAATGAACAAAATAATATATATAATCATATGAATATGTATTTTTCACATTATATTTTCAAAATTTACAAGAACTCAACAAACGTTGAATTCATATACATATATGTGTTATGCAAATCTGTTGTGATCGAATATATGTTCAAATTCATTGACTGAATTACATGAAATTTTTCTATTATTGATTGAAGAAAAAAAAAATTGTTGTTTAAATCTAAATGAAAAAAAAAAACCAAAATAATTTTTTTTTAGAAAGCCAAAATCACTTTTTTTTTTTTTTTGAATAAAGTGCTGGTGCGGCTGCCCTCAAGCCTTGATTAATGAAACTGTCGAATACAAGGGGAGGAGAAGGACCCATGTGTGGAAGGATAAGATGATATTTTTCTCAAGAGTTACATAACATGATTTGACAAATAAATAATGTGTGTAAGTGACATGACATAACACCTAATATTGAGGCCACAAATCTTAGGCCTCATTGAGGCCACAAATCATTTTCCTTTCAGAATCATCACTTTCTATATAATCAAACAAAAAGCTATCCTCACTTTACACCAAGTCTAATTAAGACGTAGTGCAGATAAGACCCCTTTTCAAATCAAATGTCAATATGCTTCATCTTTTTCTTTAGTTTTGTAGTGGAAATCATCAATCAGTAGCAGCAGCACTGATCATGAGGGAATTAACCCAATCATAAAATGATACAAAGTTAACTACTTAGTTCAAATTTGTCACAAAATGTTAATCTGATATGATTTCAAAGACTAAGAATAATTGATCATTCAATTATAATCAAACAAATTTGTTGAACAAACAACAATGTTGCACTTGTTGAGAGTTAAAATCATATTTTGAAACGATTATGATAGATTGCAGAAGAAATTAAGCCGAAGGAAAATAAGAAGCATTATGTGGAGGAGGAAAGAAAGGGTGTCACAGTGAATGCAATGGAGACCAGCCGGGGTCCCGGGGTTTTGGATTCCATGCCCTAAAGCACATACACAATGTGATTATCTTGTGGACTAAAATCCCAAACTTCGGTGGCGGGAATCCAGTGGGGACCATCTAGCCAAAACCATTCACCTTAAGACATTAACATCATCTGTATTATCTTAGTCTCCGATAGAATGAGAGTAGTAGTGTGACTCATGAGGCCATGATCGAGCTAATTAATCTAGCCACAAAGAATAGTAACCAAAACAAGAAAGAAGAAGATAGAGAAAAGAATGGATGTGATTGGTATATTGGCCATTCTTGTTACACAACCCACTAGACACCCAATCAATCATGAAAGTATATATCCCAGACAAAATCTTGGGTTTTCTTTAGGGCAAATACTAAGACTGCTCGCAAACACCGAAAACAGGCCAAAAAATTTGACTAACCAATCCCTAACGATCCCTTTTAGAACTATATGGACGTAATTCTTTCACTTTCGGTTCTTTAAGTACTTGGTAATAATCATAAACGAACACAGCAGTGACAGCACCTAACAAAGTAACAAAGATGAATGCAAATGCACTCGGTCAGCAGATCAGCTAGCCCATTCTTAACTAGCTCCGCAGCTCCTGTATATATTTAGTGGATCGATGCTGTGCTTGCATGGGTCTTGCTGCATGAATTTGCCTAAATGATGACTCGTTTAATTTAGTTATAGATCAGATGCATGCTTATTACAAAAACAAGCAAGAAATGATATTACGATGGTGCCAAGAGGTCGAAAGCAGCAGAGCTTTTTGTTTATGGATCAAAAGGGTGATTCTGAAATCTCATCTCCTGGAATCCTGAAAGCAAAAGCTCGTTATAATTCCAGAGCACCAAAACTTCATAAATTGACGTAACTGGTGGTCCTTCCCAGCTAGCTTACTGCAACTTAATGGAGGGATGAGGTGATCGAGGGGCAAAGGACGGAGTACACCAATAAACACAAGGCCATAAATTGGGGATGCATGATGATTAAGCCGATCCAAACCTGGCCATACAGAAACCGATGGATTGGATCGATTTCGTCTACCAACATATCAATAAAGGCCGTACGATATAGATTTGCAGGTCGATATATACGGTTGGCTAAATTGCCCTATTTGCCATACAATGCATATTATAGCCAAGCCAAGCCACCCCACCACTCCTATTAGTTTCAGAGTAATGATTTGGTTTGAGTTAGACTTGTGTCGGGAAGATATCATTCATTAACCGATGAGCTCATTTCCATTTTTATTTCTTCCTTTAGATGGTTAATTTTGTTAATTGTTATCACGACTTGGAAACGAGTTCCAGTGGAGCATAAATGGCGTCTAAACAAGATTGAAAATGAGTCGTTATTGAATGCATCGTCGCAAGACGCAGGTAAAGATATCAGAACATGAAGGGGGGGCCCAAATTTACAAACCACACTCCATTTTATTTTTTTAATAATATTTCTTATCATCTCGATCTTTTGCCACTTCCTAAAACACCCTCCCCCCTCTCTCTCTTCCAGACCACCACCAAGGTCCTCTCTCTCTCTCTCTCTCTCTCTCTCTCTCACTCTCTCTCTCTCTCTCTTCTTCCCGATCTTCATGAGCTCGGAGTCGGACGCGGAAATCGGCTACCGGCAGAGCGGGCAGGTCTGCTGGGAGTGGAGCCACGCGTCGATGCACGATACGTGGAAGGCGTGACAGCAGAGAGGGAGTAGCCGGAGCTGGTCGTCGTGCTCGAACTTCGAGAGGTAGACGACGCAGTCGGCAGCGACTACCGCAGTGGAGGAGGCTCGGCGGTGCTTGATGGCGGAGAAGGCGAAGACAGGGAGCGAGGCGACGGGATTGGCGGCGGCAGTGGATTCGGCCGGCGATACTCGGGCGGGGGCGTCGTCGCCAGAAGAGGGAGTCCGGGTCGGATGTGAAGAGCGGGTCAAAGAATTCTTCAAGGAAGACGATGAGCTGGAGCTTGAGAGGGAATTCTCGCTTGTTGAGACAAGAGAGGGCTTGGTCCATGATGATTGGGTGCGCGGAGGTCCATCGGTGGCGGCGTGCGCGGAGGTCCATCGGTGGCGGCGTGCGCCACCGTGCTAGAAATCGTCTATTAAGGACTCCCAGTCTTGGAGCATGATTGGCTTCGACGGCGGCGATAGGGACGGCTCTGATGGCTTATCGGTCATGCTTTCAGTCGAACCGAAAGTCGCCTACCTCAGAGACTCAGGTCGGTTCATAGAAATTGGATCAGAGTGAGGCACGTGTAGGAATGTGTGGATTTGAAAGGAAATGAGAGGGAATTTGGAATCTGGGATTTGGAAAAGTTGGAATTCCAGGTGGTGATTCAGAAGAGGAGGGCTCACTACAGGAGGAGGAGGAAGAGAGAGGGGGGAGGTTGTTTTAGGAAGTGGCAAAAGAGATGATAAGAATTATTTTATTAAAAAAATAAAATGGGGTGTGGTTTGTAAATTTGCACCCCCCAACATGAATATTATCACTCATTGAAAAATTGGTTTTGGGCTCAAACTTCATACTGTTTCATTAACGGGTTGTACTTTCGTATTAAGCAGGTCGTGTTTGTCGTCGATATATTTGGCCATTTTCATCGAGTTATTTGTTGACAAGGCTCAAATGAACCGAACAGACCATGATTCCTCTATTCAGAATTTAACGGAGGCCCAGGTCGGAAAATGTATAGATGAGACTTGAGTAATGTGTTGTGTGATTCTTAATTGCATGGATCAGGCCCAGTTGAATTAGTTGGAAGCCTTAGGTTGTAGGCCTTTGTCCATTGTGTTGGGCTAAGCGGAAGGCATCTCTTGGTAGTGTGTGGACTTTGGCATGGGCCTGTAACATTTCTGAAATTGTCGGCAGAAGAAATATTTGTAAAGCATCACACGCATGCATGGAGCCAAATTAAGTTGCGTAATGTTGTTGTCCCATGCCCACCACTGAGGACTTTGTTGAATTTATTTGGTGGCTCTATTAACAGATCACATTCTTATCAAGACACCAGGTCTAGGTCTAGGTGGAGTCGTGAGTGATCGAGTTACGTAAGTGAGAGTTGAGACCACCGAGCAAGACAAACGCTTAATTCGCTTCTGCTTACTAATTTCTTTTGGTGCAATAAGTAATTAGTACCTAGTAGAATACGTAGTTGGTACTACTTACCATATAATCTGTGCAACAAATAATAGTAATACTTGAAATAAATACACTGAATATGCATATACGGGCAAGATGTTATACAGACTGATTATGCTTGCAGGCCTAGCTTTCTTCTTCTTTTTGATTTTTGATTTTTGATTTTTGATTTTTTTTTTTTTTAAAGTAGAATCAAATCAAGGAGACAAAGTTAAAGCATCCTAAATAAACCCTTAATAAAGAGACAAAGGACAATAAAATCATTTGTATAATATTAATTTTGAATTAGGATGAGGTTAATCCGGAAATTAAGAAAGTTATCATACATATAGTGATGGAAGCCCAGATAAAAAAAAAAAAAAAAACATATAGTGATGGAAGCAGATTGGTGTGATGATGAGGTACTAGAAGACCCGTGGGTGTATAATGTCTCTGTATTACTATTAGGACAGCGCATGCAGTCGTCAATTTCTGGAGCCCCCGGATTTTGAAAGTTCCAATCCATCATTTCCATGCATATATATATGTCAACATTGCAATCTTGAATTGATATGACAAATTAACAGACAAAGTAAAAACTAATTTTGACTTGAGTGTTCCCAGTCCATAACCTGTAATTAATTACTGGTGGCTATTCTCTATTACTTAACCATAATAAGAAGAAGGATCGAGAATAATTAAAGTTGAGATGTTCGACTACTAGGTCGACCTAGTTAATTATTTAACTAGCTAGTCCAAGATGGATGGGGCAACTAGATCGATCCGGGGACAGCTGTGGAATGTTCCATGTGCCATGTGGGTGCATGATCCCATAATTATTGCAATATTTGACCCAATTAATCCACCATCCATCTCTTCTAGGCTTCTAGCTAGCTAAGCTCTCCCAGAGTCCCAGTATGTATGCACCGACATAAATGAATGGTTAGATTATATTAAATACATTCTTAGGTTATTAATAAAAATATTAATTATAAATATCAAGGGTTGAGATCATCTTATAAGTGATTAAATACACTCTTCGATTATTAATAAAAATATTAATTATAAATATCAAGGGTTGATATCATCTTATAAGTGTTGAGTCATTTGCACCGTCGGTGCATAGAATAATTTTCAGCATGAACCAACCATCCTAATTAATTAAGCTAGCTTGCAATATAATTTAATTTACTCCACTTTTGATTATGATCATGATCATGTAACAATTAATTGAGGTATTGACTAACAAACTAACCCTATTGGTAATGCGCACCCTTATTATGATCGATCTAGTGTCTTCTTTTTCTGGTTCGAATTATATGATACAGCTTCGCTTGGGGTTTAATTTTACTTTAATTTGATGCAATATTTGTACTATAATGAATATTATTTATTGGATCCTGGAAGGTAAGGTGGGTGAATCAAAGCCAGCACATGCAACTGCGAATTTTGCGAACTTTAGCCATCAGAAACCCCACTATTTTCCCTATAGCGACAACGTCGGTGATCGAAGCATGAAATCAACATCCAATAACGACGTACGCGTCGCCATCTCATTGGCTCGCTCTTTGGTGTACGTACCAAATCATCACCTCTTTTTGTTTCTTGAGAAACAATTTGTCATAATTTTATAACAACCTCCTCCTCATACTCCTTCTATCTCTTCCTCTCCTCCACTCAGTCCCAGTAGCTAGCCCAATTTATATGCCAACTCGGCTCATGCACTGACTGACTCCAGTCCTATTCAATCATTTTAGCTGAGGTTGTGTTCAGAGTATCAGATCCCATCTGATCGATCGAGCACTCACTTCTACAACAATGGGGGAAAAGGAAAAGGTATTTCTCTAAGCAGTAGAAAGTTGTTTATGCTTGCTTTTCCATATCTCTTTTTCGATTCCTTATGATATAGATAAGTAGATAACCCATTTAATCAATTCTGCTCCATCCTCTCAATATCTATTTTTTGTGGCTGCTACTAATTATTTTAATTCTCAAGTTTTTGGCTCTTTCTTCTTCAATTTTTCACACATGCATCACTCAATCCATCATTCTTCTGTCAGAAACACAGAACCTGATGGATTCGATTCCTCATCGATCTTCAAACCAGAAAACATCAACTTCGATCAATTCTTAATTACGCGCGCACCTCTTGTTTTGCAGAAAAAAAAAAAAAAGAAAAAAAAAAGAGAGAAAGTAAACCTCCGATCCTTTCTATATCTATCTAATTTCTGCAAATGATTCAGGTGACGATAATGATTCTGAAGGTGGACCTTCAGTGTGAAAAATGCTACAGGAAGGTCAAGAAAGTTCTCTGTAAATTCCCTCGTGAGTCTCTCTTTTCTCTTCCAGTTCCGTTCATTAATAATATTGTGAAAAACGTAAACTGAGTGATTTGTGGCATTGGTTGGATTTTGCGAACAAGAGAAATACGAGACCAGATGTACGACGAGAAGAACAACCTGGTGATCATCCAAGTGGTCTGCTGCAGTCCTGAAAAGATCAGGGACAAGCTATGCTACAAAGGAGGTGGCGCCATTAAGAGCATCGAGATCAAAGTGCCCGAGAAGCCCAAGCCAAAGGAGCCGGAGAAGCCTAAAGATCAGAAACCCAAGGAGCCGGAGAAGCCTAAAGAGAAACCAAAGGAGCCGGAGAAGCCTAAAGAGCAACCAAAGGAGCCGGAGAAGCCTAAGGAGAAACCCAAAGAGCCCGAGAAACCTAAAGAGAAACCCAAAGAGCCCGAGAAGCTAAAGGTAGCTCCACCTGCGGTGATCGTTAACCCGTGTTGTATGGAATGTTACGGACGGCATCCTGGTGGTCCCTGCCAAACTGGGTATGGTTACGGTGGACCTGCCCCTTACATAGAGTACGATGGCTACTATGGAAGGCCGGTCTATGATAGTTACGGCGGTGGGAGGAACTATACTACTAGTTACTGCGTGACCCGCCCCGATTGTTTCAGTGAAGAAAATCCCCAAGCGTGCGCCATCATGTAAAACCGTACGTACCTACCTACCTAGCTCATTCTGTGCCTTTCGCTGCCTTTGTGGCATGGGAAAGTTTCCAGCTGAGTGATCCGGCCTTCATTAATTTTACAGTTGTTGTTGTTATTGTCTGATAGAACGAAAGTAAATAATAAAGTATGGTTGTGGTGGACAGGTCACGATCAGATTATCCAGCCATCCATTAATTAATTATAGAGCTACAAGAGATGAAGTTGTTACAATTTTTATTCTAATTAATGAAATAAAAGTTTCCAAAAATTATTTGCATATTTTGTTCTGTGCACATGCATATATATATGCTCTTCAATTATTTGTCCATCAGGTAGGGTCTCCATGGGATGATCTGTGAATATTCGGTCAACTCTGTGTGGTTGTTCATTCACATGAAATTAAGAACACTCCCCAAGCCTGCAAACTTGGTTAAAATATTAAATGCTGCTCCGATTACACTCGTCTATTATTGCCGACAATTAAAGATCGAAGTAGGACAAGTCCTACGCAACTACATTTTCTATTGAAAATCTGGATCGGAGTTTGTTTTTCAAACTTCTTTTCTATAAAAGACTATGAGTATAATAATGGTTGGTAGTACCAACTACTTTTTCCAGAGAAGCAACTTTGATATGCGTGTTAACCAGTAAATTCCATTCCTAGGACGTTTAATTTCTTTTTTGTTTTAGGGCGGAAAAGTTAGCCATACCTAAATATTATCAGTTGGAAATGATAGGACGGACCTAACCTCCGGCTCCGGGTACTATAGATCGAGCTATAGGTTATAGGTTCATAAAAGTAAATGACCGGATCATACCATACTAACACTACTAGCAAAATAGGCATTTCACACAGATTTAACTCATACAAATTTTATAAAGCCACAAATATCTGTGTGAATTGGCAATATGTACAAATAACCGTGTGAGATAAGTATAGCAGGGCCCACAAGAGTTTATGGAATAACAATAACCACAGAAGTCCGTGTGAACCAACATCAGAGACATACTTCTGTGTGAAAACTAAAATACTTTATGATCTATTCACACGGTTGTCCGTGTGAACCTTAATTCACACATAGTTCTGTATATATATATAACAAATATTAGTCTATTAAAAAACAACAGTTTTTTTATGCTATATGAATTATATAATGACGGTCTTCTGTGACTAAAATTTTTTGACACGAATATCAGTGTGAAATGAGCATTACACATATATTTGTATGAGATGAATATACAGACATTTGTGTGAGAGAAAGACACACATACGGATGTCTGTAGCAATTTGATCCATTAAACTACTGCATTTACTCCATCATCACTCTCTCTCATACAGATGTCTGTAGCAATTTGATCCATTAAACTACTGCAATATTTACTCTCTCTCTCTCTCTCTCTCTCTCTCTCTCTCTCTCTCTCTCTCTCTCTCTCTCTCTCTCTCTCTCTCTCTCTCTCTCTCTCTCTCTCTCTCTCTCTCTCCTCTCACTTTGTCGCCTTATCCAAAATGAACAGAAGTCACAAAGTCCAAGTTCTTCATCATCTGAATCATCTTCAGCCAATTCATCTTCGTCTGAATCCACCTTGAGTACAGTCACAAAGTCTTCAGCATCATTCTCTTTATCTAAATCTGACAAAATCCATTTCATGAGGTACTTGTCAACTCAACTAAATATCTTTTGTTCTTCCATAGTCATTGGTTCTTAAGCATCGATGTCGGTGCGGATCTTGTCGTCCGATAGCAGTTTCTTTGGCGGTGGAGATTATGTGCGAAGATTGGGTCCAGGCAGACTACCATAAGAGACATGTCGACAGGTAATGATGTAGGAGGAGAATAGGTCTAGTTTAGTCGGAAAACTAGAAAAATAAAGAAGAGGCGTGGAATCAAGAAGAATGATTGGAAAATAGGTAATTCACGCATAATGAGGTTACAAGCCGCTGCAATATCCAAGAAAATTTGGTTTTGGACTTTTTGAGTTTCTCGTGCGAAAAGTCAGATTCTGGATTGTGAATCATATTGGAGTAAAATTTGGCCAGAATGTCCGTTTGAGACGCATGATACATTTCCATAATGGGAACGAAGAGATATTCAAGACTCACTTTAGTGAGCCCTAACTGATTTAGGCCAAATATGTCATTTTAATTATCCGATTCGGGATTTAATATTTTTAGGCTAATTTTACATTTGTTTTAGAATTATTTTATTTTAGGTTTTTAGTTTCCTTTTAAATTTGGATTATTTAGGATTTCTTGTTAGATTATGATTTTAGGTATTGGATGCCTATATAAGCACCATCATGTTTTGTATTAGGATCAGTTTATGATATCAAATTTAATAAAATTTAGAGATTTTTCTCTATTTCTCTGGTGGACTTCAGAACTATGTCTTTTAGGGTTTATTGCTTGTAAACCCCGTTACTTCCGACTGCGTCAAGTAAACGCAATTTGAAGTGTTTTGAACCGAATAGTACATTTATAGATCTGTTTTGCAAGACGGGGGATTTGGATTTGGGTATTCAGTCTATGGTGATATGGAGAAGGTTAAGGTGTCGCTGAATTTGTTTGCTTTTACTTCTTTGATTGATGGGTATTGTAAGGCTGATAGTTTGGAGGTTGCAATTGGATTGCTTAAGGGAATAAAGAAATCCTTAGTTTTACCAGAGAGAGCGAAGAGGGACGCGATCAAGAAGGCAGCGTGTGCCGTGGGTGAGGCAGTGAATGGTGGATGCAAGAGTTGAACACCGTCACCATTAATTGATTTTGATTTTTTTTTTTGAATGCCATCAGTCTCTTACATTGAAATCTGTGTGAGTTAGCAAGATATTTTCACACTGATTAAAATATTATTTTGAACTCACATAGATTGATCTAAATTTAATTATGCATGGTTGATCGATAGTGGGGCCCACGATAAATATTCACACGGACTCCCAAAACCATGTGAATAAAGCATTAGCGCCCCCTCTAAAGGCAACCGAAAAACAATCCGTGCTTGCACCATAGGTAAAGCCCTTTACACACTGAAATCCGTGTGAAATAGTCTTATTTCACACAGATTTTACCCACATATTTATTGATATTTTGCTAGTAGTGTAATCCTCCAATCAAGAGAAAAGGAACCATAGAAAAGTAAACCAGGCCATAGAAATTCTAAGGCAGGATCATAAATGGGCCGATCCAGGTGTTTGGTTCTATTTGGTCCTCAAATGGCTTATTTATATCGCCTAAGGTGAGTTGAGGAATGGCCCAACTTGTGGCTGGCTCAAACCTACAGAGCAATTAGATATTTTTAACCCAGTGGAATACAGGACGCTACTTTCACTCCACAAGGTCAAATATAGTGACAGAGACGGAGTGAGTAAGAGGGAAAATGGCTTATCATGTATCCTCCACACCCTCTTCGCTCTTCCATAACCGCCACACCCTCTCTCACTCTCTCTCTTCCTCCTCTAGAAAGCTCAGGCCAACTAACTCTGATATTCACACCTTCAATCTCACCTTCCCTACACTTCACTCCAGAATTTCTCTCCAAATAAACCATGTTTCTTTACAAGAAACCCAGAGTCCAGATGTCCCAAGCCCAGATGGAAATTCCTCGTCCTCGTCCTCGTCCAAAAGCTATATCTGGGTCAATCCCAGCAGCCCCAGAGCTTCACAGCTCAGGAAGAAATCCTACGATTCCAGGTATGCTTCTTTAGTCAAAGCAGCTGAGTCCTTGAACTCTACTGGTCTAAGTGAAAGTGATGTTATTGGTATTTTAAAGGGTTTAGGTGACAGGGTTTTGGAACAAGATGCCGTGGTTGTTCTCAATAATATGGTTAATCCCGAAAATGCGTTGCTTGTTCTCAACTACTTTCAGCAGAGGTTTAAACCAAAGAGGGAAGTGGTTCTCTATAATGTGACCTTGAAAGTTTTTAGGAAGTGTAAGGATTTGGAGAGAGCAGAGAAGCTGTTTTATGAGATACTTGAGAGAGGTGTTAAACCTGATAATGTTACATTTTCGACTATGATTAGCTGTGCTAGGATGTGTTATCTGCCTGATAAGGCTGTGGAGTGGTTTGAGAAGATGCCTACTTTTGGGTGTAATCCCGATGATGTTACCTATTCGGCTATGATTGACGCATATGGGCGTGCCGGTAATGTTGACAAGGCTTTTAGCTTGTATGACCGCGCTAGGACAGAGAAGTGGCGCATTGATCCAGTGACATTTGCAACGTTGATTAAGATTCACGGGCAATCGGGGAATTATGATGGGTGCTTGAATGTTTACGAGGAAATGAAGGCTATTGGGGTGAAGCCGAACATGGTTATTTATAATACTTTGTTGGATGCTATGGGAAGAGCTAAGAGGCCTTGGCAGGCCAAGAAAATTTTCCGAGAGATGATCAGCAAGGGGTCTTCGCCAAATTGGGTGACCTATGCATCTCTGCTACGGGCCTTTGGTAGAGCTCGCTATGGTGATGATGCTCTCAATGTGTACAAGGAGATGAAGGAGAAGGGAATGGAGTTGAATGTCATTCTCTACAACACCCTTTTGTCTATGTGTGCTGATATTGGCTACACTGATCAAGCTATTGAGATTTTCAAAGACATGAAGAGTTCCGAAACTTGGAAGCCTGATAGTTGGACATTTTCATCCATGATTACCATATATTCCTGTAGCGGGAAAGTCTCAGAGGCAGAGAGGACGTTGAATGAGATGGTGGAAGCTGGTTTCCAGCCTAATATCTTTATTTTGACATCTCTAATACAATGCTATGGGAAGGCCAAGCGTACTGATGATGTTGTCAGGTCATTCAATCAACTACTAGAATTGGGCATAACTCCTGATGAGCGTTTCTGTGGTTGTCTCCTGAATGTGATGACCCAAACACCAAAGGATGAACTATCTAAGCTGACTGATTGCATTGAGCGGGGTAATGAGAAGCTTGGATATGTTGTAAGACTTCTGGTAGAGAAGCAAGACAGTAGTGAAAACTTCAGGAAGGAAGCATCAGAACTTTTTAATTCAGTTGGTTCCGATGTAAAGAAGGCCTACTGCAATTGCTTGATTGATCTTTGTGTGAACCTCGATCTCTTGGAGAGAGCCTGTGAGCTTCTAGACCTGGGGCTTACACTTGAGATATACACAGATATACAGTCAAGGTCTCCAACCCAATGGTCTCTGTATCTCAAGGGTCTCTCTCTTGGGGCAGCCCTTACTGCATTACATGTTTGGATTAATGACTTGTCTCGTTCGCTGGAATCTGGGGAGGAGCTTCCACCTCTGCTTGGAATTAATACCGGACATGGCAAACATAAATATTCAGACAAAGGTCTAGCGAGTGTGTTCGAGTCACATTTGAAGGAAGTAGATGCTCCGTTCCATGAGGCCCCAGACAAGGTTGGCTGGTTTTTGACTACCAAGGTTGCAGTGACGTCATGGTTGGAGTCTAGAAGGTCACCACAAGTAGTTGCTGCTTAGGTTTTGGCTGTTTAGATTACTGAGAAAGCATGTTACACTGATATGTTATGAAGAGAACAGGTATGTTCTGCTTCTCATTTCGCTACTTGTATGATCTGGAATTTTCTCTCTTGGTAGAGAACATTTTTGTACTATTAGATTCAACTATCAAATCTTCTTTCATGGGTGCCTTTATAGAGTTATTGAAGTTCTTAGAATTCATGCATCTACTGCTTGGTTACTTTACCTACAATAGTGCTGTAATTTTGAGTGACACTATCAATTAGATCCTGTAAACCATGGTTGAGTATTTACCTTCTTTCACATTGCTCATAACTCATGAGATTGTTTATGAAACGAAGTCCCAATATCTGGGGGTAACTGCTTAGACTGAAATGAATGAGGAAATTGCGGATGACCCCCATGCGTCTGTTCTCTATTGGAGTTTGACTTTTAACATTGTTCGTTGAGGCTGGCCGGCTGGGATACAATGAACAATGCCTGGGCATTTGACTTCGATATAGTTTGTTCGTTGAGGCTGGGGATATACAATGAACAATGCACAGACCGGCCATTTGACTTTGATGTAGTTAGTATTATCATAATGCTTGTTTAGACTGCATAGTTCTAGACGCACACAACTAGTTGACTTTGTGAACTAAAATAACCCATATTAGTATTGTTGTTGCGGAAGTAGGAGCTTGTAAACATGGCTTGCACGTCAAACTGCCTTCCCATGTGGAATGTGATCAAAGCCAGAGCCACACTATAAAACGATGAGAGTCCCAATTCTTTTGCAGTACCGCTTATCAATATTCAATCACTACCATGGGAAACTGTATACGTGTTCCGTTCCATCCGCCCCAAGAGAAGATCAAAGTAGTAGTCTTTAATGGAGGAGTAGAAGAATTCAGTGCGTCGACAACAGCCGAAGAAATCACATCTGGCCCTTACACGGGTTACAAGCTGGTGCACAAGGCCAACCCATATACACCATTACGACCCAGTGCCAAGCTAGAACCTGGAGAGGTTTACCATCTTGTGCCAAACCTTGTATGGCTCAATAAGGCTTCCTTTCCTTCAAAAATGGCCCACCAAGAACAAGAAAGCGGCAAAAGACACAAGGTGAGGATTGTGGTGACCAGAGAGCAATTGGGGCTGTTGTTGAATGGCGCAAAGAAGATCCGGTCTTTAAACATTGGGAGTCGTGGGTCACAAGAGCCTCGCAAATGGAGGCCTTCTTTGGCTATGATTCCAGAGGTGCCAAAGTTTTGAATGATAGGATTGGGGGTTATTTTTTCTTACCCTGTAATAGTTGTTGTGCCATAGCCCAGTTTACCATGATCATTCTACATTTCAAATGACTGTAGAGGCCTAGAGGGGTATATGCATGGGTTCTAGCCTTCTAGGTACCAAAGGGGTGTACAGGTTTTTCTCAGTGTAATACCTCTTTCTGGTTCCAATCAGTTTCCCTATATATGATCTGTTGTTAAGAGCACTCTTTGATACCATTCTCAAATCTAAAGAATATAATTGATCCATAATGTCAAACAAAATACATGTATGAATTTCTTATGTGCAGATTTCAAGCAGAGGAAAACACACATCAACCTAAAATGTACAAGAGAAGCTCTTCCATTTGCATCCAGAATCTTATTTCAGCTAGCTATCACTGGTGAAACTTTTCTTTCTGTATTTACATAAAAAAAATCGGAACACACTGCTCATAAACACTATATCAATCTTTAATAAAATCCCATGTAAGCAAACTTTCAAGATGCTTTTGTTACCCTGCAGCAATTGAAGTAAACCATAAAGTTATTCATATATTCTAGTATTTGGAAGGGAAGCTGCTACAGAAGCAAAATACAAAAGGAAAGAATGGTATTGAAGCTTTTGAAAAGTAGTTACAACCTCTTAGATGAGTTTATAGTTCTGTTCTTTTTGTTATCATCCACCTTGGCTGCTGCAGCATCTTTATCTCTAGCAACGGCTTCTCTCTTCATTTTCTTAGACTCCACTTCCATGGCTTTTGTCAGTGCATCAACCTTTTTCATCAGCATCTGGAAAAGTCATATTATGCATTAGTACATTTAGAGAGACAGAGAGAGAAATAGAGAAAGATGAATACTTGAAATTCTACCTTTATTTCTTGTTCTTTCGCATTCATATCACTCTCTTTGACTTCACAATGCCTCCTCAGATTGATGACCTCCTTTTGAAGTCTGTCATAGAGAAATCCTGAGACCACATCTTCACTTTCACAGTTAATGCTTATCTTGTTGGGTGAGTCTTCATTGGCAACATCTTTAGTTTTTATATCAGCAGTAACTGTCTCATCATCATTCTTGTTGTTATCAGTATTTGCCTTCTGTTCTGTGTTCTCCTTCTCACCACTATCAACAACTTTAGTTCTAGAAGCCCATAAGCTTTTTCTCAGCATTTTTTCTCCTGAACCATATCTCTTTTTAAAGCTATTTGATCTTTTTAGCTCTCCTGCAGCATTGGCTGTTTCATTGCCTGAATTTGGCTGTTGGAGAGGAGAACTTCTAAGAGTGGAGGCTCTTGGCTGTGAAGTTGATCTCTTTCCTAATCCACCAGGGCTTGTCAGAAATCCTAAGAAGTTACTGGACTTTTCTGTTTTAGGGGAACGGCAAAATGAATTAGGATTGACAGAGAAACTTGAAACATGCTTTAACCCTTCTTCTAGAGTCTTCAGCCTCAACTTCAGCTTTTCCTGATGTAAATATATTAGCAGAGAACATTGAGTAATTTCG
The DNA here is from genome assembly GCF_958449725.1 of Rosa rugosa. Lineage (NCBI taxonomy): Eukaryota > Viridiplantae > Streptophyta > Magnoliopsida > Rosales > Rosaceae > Rosa > Rosa rugosa. Next base: position 72,438,624 of record NC_084821.1, on the reverse strand, counting down.
TTAGGTCACAAATAAAATATGTTCAGAGAAGTGACTCGTAGATTTTAAGTTTTGTATTTGTATGGAAATTTCACCTTGAGTTGTGCCTCTGCCTTGGCTGTTCTATCCGAGATTGCTAGCTTCTCCCTCATACGTTGCATCTCTGCCTACACATGCATAAAAGTGCTTAAAATTGGATTGAAAACTATATGAATAAAAAGCAGTGTATCTTGGGAGTTGTTGCTGAATTGAATGGACAAGACATACCTGCATAAGTCTTCTCTCTTCCAGCCACTGTTTAACAGGCATAACTTTGTCGTTTTCATCCTTCCACTCGTTAGCAATAACAGTAGCTACTCGGTTTGCAGAAACTTTCACTCTTGCTAGCTCCCTCTCCAGAGTCCTCTTCTCGTCCTGAGTAATTAGTATGAAAACGTGGTAAGTACTTGGTTCATTTGGCTCAATTTATCAGATTATCAGAATCTTCAAAGCAGTAAACTGGTTCTGTAAAGTCCTGCCAATTAATCATAACCATATATCGGAACATACATGTAATTCATCTATCTGTCTTTTGTAGTCACGAATAGCATTGGCAGCAGCCCCTCCAGCTAAAATGGCCTCCTCAAGTTCCTGAATGGTTTGGCTAAGCTTTTCAACCTCTAAAACCTTTTGACGATTTGTTTTCTCAAGGATTCTGTTTTCCTCCTGCATATGGTAATATAATTGGGATGAGTGAATACTCTACTTTGATTTTGTTAACTTGAAACAAGATGTGGTGTGAAGTCATGCCTGGCAGATTTCAATTTGTCTCCTCAATTCGAAGTTCTGGTTTTGGACCTCTTCAACTATTAGAGCTCTTTCTAGTGCACTTCGCAATATCCTTTCTGCCTCAAGAAGAGCCGACTCTTTCGACTTGGTGAGACGTTCCAAAGCCTTATTGTCCTCCTGAAGCGCTGCAATCTGAAAACAGCCAATGTGAGGAAAAATCATCGAGTATGAGCTAAGGAATTACTTAGACCCTCATATTCATAATCCATCGGTTTTATAAATATGGAAATTTCTATAGTTCTTGTACCTCATTCTTGCACATTTTGATTTCAGCCTCGAGAGGAGCAATGACAGATTCAAGAGAAGGAAGTTCGTCATCCTTTTGATTTGTGTGTACCCTTCTAAGAGTTGCTTCTGCAGCATATTGTGCAGCTAATGCATCTCTCTTCTCATCTGTTAGTTTCTTAATTTCAAGGTTCTGCATTTCATCCGAGTTGGACAAAAAAGAGTATCTTAAGTAACAAAAGTTGATCACTATCATTAAGGATACCAAAAAGTCTAAAAGAACCAAAACACACCTTATGCTCTAGAAGATTTTGCGTGAGCCTATGTTTCTCATCCAGCTTCTCTACTTCATTACTTAGCTGGAAAACACAAGAAGAAGAAAAAAGAGAGTCAATTGAATCATTGTCTCATGAAATACCACATAAATTCAGAAGTCAAATGTGTTAGTGAGACAAGCACATATTTGTTTCAGTACGAACCTCTTCTACAGCTTTATCCTTTAGAACTTCAGTAGCTCTGAGAGCCTTGATCTCACCCTGAGCAATCCCCAACTCGAGGCTCTTTTCTGCAAACATTGATTTAAGAAACTTTTATCAAATCAACCAAGACATGCATTCTATTCGTTAGTGTATAGGAGAAAGAAACAATCATATCACCTGCTTCACCATCACCTTCTTTTTAATGACTATATACGTAAAACCCTTTTAGGTAACTGCGGAATTCTATTTATGAGGTGTTCATGTTCATAGTCCTAGATATTCTATTGAACAAAAAAAAAACCATTTCATGACAGAGACAACTATGCATGCTTCAAAGTTCAAACTAACAGAGAGAGAGAAAGAGAGAGAGACCTTTGAGTAGGTTCTGCATACGATTGAGCTCTAAGACAACAGGGTCTGCGGAGACAAGAGAGAGGTCCTCTCCTCCTCCTCCTCCTGCTGCATGTTGTAGGTGTTGTTCATGACCCGCCACCATATCTCCCTAATTTGGTTTTACTTTAGAATGCAGAGAATATTAACAAGTATAAACTCTCTATCTAGGATTTAAGTGAGTATGTAATGCCAATTCGCAAGGGTTTTAATGAGGATTTCGATGATGGTATTGGTATGAGTGTGAGTTTTAAGGAATTGACCGTAAAGAGAGGGATATGGACTGTGCCTTATTTTGCTGTGAAGCAAAATTTGACAAGCACAAGTTTCTTATCATATCATAGAGACGCCGGCCATTCCGGCTTCTTTGTAGCTCTGTGTATCTTTTCTCTCTTCCCTCCTTTATTGACAGTAACGGTTACTTTCAAAAATTTCAACCATATCTTTTTATATTTATGGCACTTTAATTATCGATTTTAAACCTTATTATTTGGTAAAGATTACGATAATAACAAACAATATTATCTTTAAAAATCCCTAACAAAAATTTAAAGTGTCATGTTCTGGTTTCTCTGATTGATGATGGTGACTCTTTCCAGTGCTGCAGTGAAGGAGAAAGTTATATAGTATTATTTCTAATTGTTTTCTAATCCGACTGTTGCATTTAATTGTTTCTACTACCTAATCTATGATTATTTCGTTTGGACCATTCTAGGATTGACAATTTGACTCGCATATTATTGGGCAGAATGGTTTATTTGTTGGTGCCATTTGTTGAAACCTTATTATCTGCAGATTATATATACCGAAAAAGCGCCAAATGTTGCTTTTCCGTTGTTATAATTCCTTTGAAAGATGGAAGTCACTGACCAATAGAGACAGAGTATTCTATTATATCCAACAAATTTATTGGAATTGTTGTCATGCTCCTGGTGACAGATGGGCATCAGGTTCTATGAGATTCTTCTACCTTAAACTTGAATAATGATAACTATGTATGCAAAGGAAAATAGTTTCTCCTTAATTATAATCAAAAGAAGAAATTAAAGAAAAGAGGCACTTGGGTTTTCTTACTTCAAAATGATCAGTAATAAGAAGGATAAGGTTAGGGCTTGTCATGATCTGTATATGTTGAGGAAAGCTCTTGTTTTGGAGTAATTTGTTTGCTTAAGCGCTAAACCTTGCTTAAATCTTGCCAATTCTGTTTACTTAGGGGTAATCAATTACTCAAAGAAAAACGTTGAACTTAGGGCAAGAAAATGAGGTTGTCATGACTCATGACATTGTGCTGAAAGGGACTAATTAATCAAACCAAACTAGCTTGGAAAAACAAAATAACAAATGCACATTCTGGCTTGTACGTACTTATGTACAAAGAACAGATCGAGCGAGTATGATCCTCATAATCACATCTTTGCTTTGAAGTATGATCGTATTTCAGATTTTATATCAGAAAACATGTATACGAATTAAGCTCCAGCTATAGCTGTTTGCCTTCTTTAGACACTCAGCCATTTGGCAACACTTGGAAATGTACCAAAGCTTGGCGCTAGAATAATAGTAAGTATTTTTTGGGTGAGGCGACAAAGGGAAGACTCTACGTACCTATCCTCCTCAACAACCGAAAGAAACCCCTTTCAAAAAATACAGAAGCACCATGAGTCATGACCAAACCCTGATGTATACTGCTGAAACAGTCAACTGGCCGGGTGATCAGTATAACCTTAATTCTATTGGGGGGTTTAACTTTTAATTATGTCAAATCATTTTTCAATTGAATTCTAACCGATCGTATATTTTTTGTTTTTTGAAAGTGATATCATGAAGTGGGATCAAGCTAAGCATTGGGGTCTTCTGTTTGTCCTGTGCTCCTTATTGGTTGGATGGAAGAGTTGGTAGATTAATATATCTATGATCTATCTATGAACTACTGCTGCTAATTATTTTCACACACTAAAAAGCATTCGTTCTGATTAATGATGTCCAGCATTAGGAACAGAAAAGAGGGCAGTACCTGATCAATATAGAATAGAATTGGTCATATCCGGGATATGATATCTCAAACAATAAGAAAACTATGATTGCAGTTTTAGCCTTATTAGCCTGGTCACTTCCTGCCTGCCTTCAAAAATTCAAATACCGAGTCCTGCAGGCAGCAGCAACTTATTCTTTTCTGATCATCCCGGCCTTGTTCATTTGCTTGCAACTTGGAACAAAAGTTTAAAATCCAAGGTTGTTCCAGCTTTAGTGTTATTTGTGTTCAGTGACAAAATTATCCATAAAAATAGTGAAATCTATGTGTTTTTAATTTTCAAACACCGTAAACTTATATTTACAACTTTGTAGTAATAGGTTGTGTCATTTCGTGTTTTGTGTCAAACGCAAATAAACTGTGATTCCTTTGACTCGATAATCTTCAAAAACTCCTCTACATTCATAAGCATGTCATATTTAGATTTAGGGTTTTTGTCCATTTACCCCATTTTTAGAGATTTTTTTCCCACTTACCCCATTAAGTTTTTTTAATTTCCTCTTACCCAAAACACTCTAAGGAGGTTTTCCCTAATATCCCATTAAGATTTTTTTTTTGTTTTTTAATTTTTTTTAATACCATTTTACCCCCACCCCTTTGTTACTTAGAGAGAGAGAGAGAGAGAAAATGGAAGAGAGAGAAACCATAGGAGACTTTACCGGAGCCCGGTCACCGGCCAACTTTCGTCTGATTCCTGTCATCGGTCACCGCCCATCGGAATTTGCTAAAAATCTCACCGGAAATGTTTTTTTTGCTCCCAATAGACCTTTATTGCCTCCTATTGCCCCCCAATAGACATCTATTGCCCCCTAATAGAGGGGCAATAGACCTTTATTGCCCCCTATTTCCCCCCAATAGACATCTATTGCCTAAACCCTAATCTCACCGGAAATGTTTTTTTGCTCCCAATAGACATCTATTGCCCCCTAATAGAGGGGCAATAGAGGGGCAATAGACCTTTATTGCCCCCCAATAGACGTCTATTGCCCTCAAATAGAACTTTTGGTAGCCAGAATGGGAATTAATCTTCCTAAAATTAGACAAATAAAACTTTGATTAAAGAAAAAAACGAAGAGATTATATCAGTTTGAAAACGTCTATTGCCCTCCAATAGACGTCTATCACCCCCCAATAGACATTCAAAACTTTTTTTCCTTTCCTTCTGTCCCGTTACTTAAAAAAAAAATATAAAAAAAATAAATCTGATATGGGCACCCAATCTTCTTCTTCCCCTATTGACCAAAACCCTCTCTTCCTGCTGCACCAAATCCCCTAGCCTATCAGAAACCATACTCTTCATTTCGACCTCACCTTCTAAAGCACCGGACGGCGTCGTTTCGTGAATCGAATTCGACTCTGGCCAGTCACTGAAACAAATCCAAACTCGCCGGAGCCCAAGGCTGAAATGACGGCGGCTGGTGGTTCTGCAAAACGGAGTTGAGGCCCTCGCCGGATCGGGTCTTCGGGTCGAGCGGTGGAGATCGATCTCATCGAAGCCGGTGATGACCTCCTCGACAACGTCGCGAGTCTGGCAGATCCCTGCCGCCGTTCTGCAAATCGTCCGATTTGGATCGGACGACGTCGAAATAGTGTAGAGCCATGGGTCTTCTATGTCGCCTCAGCGGTTAAATAAGTCGTCGTCCGGGAAGAATACTCCATGTCGCTGTGAAAATTTCTCCGGTGAAGGTGGCCGGTGATCTGTACCGGATTATGGAGAGAGAGAGGATATTCTCTTATCGTGTTGTGCTGGAGAGAGAGAGATATGAGAGAATGACATAAAATGAAGTTGTTTAATTAGATTGAGGGTATATTTGTCATTGTACTCTGAATTGGGTTAGTGAGAATAAAAATCTGTTGTTGGGGTAAGTGAGAAAAGTTTGGCTCATTTTGGTGCTTTTGGGCAAGGACCCGAGGATTTATTGTGCAACCCTAGAGGCCCCAATACAGATTTCATCCTAATTTTGTTTATATATCAAGTAATTTCAAAATGCTGTCCAAACCAAGAAATATTTTTCTTTTCTTTTCATTTCATCAATTTTTGTATAATGCAAAAGATGGAGGAATCAACTTAGCCAACACAAACCATCTTTGTTTATTTATTACCTCACCATCTCTTTCCTGAAACCTATAACCACGAAGGAGAACAACTAGAGATGCCATTCTTTTCCTAAGCACTAATCTTCATCCCATTTGAAAAGTGGCAAAAGTAACCGACCAATCAAAGAAATGGACAAAGGCATCTCTCTCAATCTATCCATGTCAAAAATAATGCTTCTGCCTAATGACAAATGGACCCTTCCACCAGGTTTTCATTTCCCAGTTTTCCTTATGCAGATAATCTCCAAAATTTGGTTGAACAAGGATATTTTGGGGAAAGAATGCCATACTAAGAAAATAAGTGACAGAAGGACCAAGCAAACAAACTCCATGAAAGAGAGATATAACCATATTCTGCAAATCACAAGCGCCTAAAGAAATTAAACAGATATAACCACAATCTCTCTCTATTTCTGTCTCTCTTTCTCTAGAGAGACTACAGTTTGATTCTATATATTTCATGAGGCAGGGAAAGGCCATGGATATCCCACCACAGCTTTTGCAGTACAGATATCACTTTGGCATTGCAATCTTCGTTTCATTAGTCTTTTCCTTGCTGTTATATGCAGCCCCTCGGATTCTAACCATTCTGAGTTACTTTTGGCCTCTCCTGGCCTCCACAACTCTGTTTTTGGTGGCGATAATCGCCCTTGGTGGTGTTTCGAAGCTGTCAACCGAAGTTCATGGTGAAACGCAAGGTCAAGGAATCATTGATTATGTTGCTGGCCGCCCAGACTACCTAGATGATTAGTTAATTTCAACTCAGTACAAGACTCTTCCAGTATCGTACCAATGCATAGAATGTGAATGCCAAATGCAATTAGAAATGTAAATTCAGAAAATAATAATTGCAAGGCAGTATGGTTCACTAGTATGACTTTTATTTCTTCTGTACTTTGTGCAAGTATATATGTGATAGGATTCATCTTATCTTTCCAGCTATATTCTGGCAATGAGACCTATAATGAAATAAATTTAAATAAAAATGGAAAGGCCATTGTTTTGATTACCATATTGAGCATGCAGGAATAAGAATGGAACGACTGTGCAACCTTGCTCTATTGATCGAATCAATGGAAACTACATGCACTAGCTAAAATTGTGTTTCATCCCTAAGTGTGTTAATAAATTCATATAGCAATTGTCAAGAGCAGTAAGTAATGGTGCTAAGTTGTGTACCACTCATCGGTTTGATGCTGTCAAAGCTAAGCTTGACGGGGTGTTGGCGGTAATAGATCAGATGCTGTCAAAGTTCCTGAGTGATCAATGTCAAGCTTCTTGAAAGTTTCCATGACAAGTGTAACATCCTCCTGGCTGATCTTCCCCATTTCCTTCAACTTATATATCACAAACTCGGAAGCACTGATATAAAATTACATGATATTAAAAAAAAGAATGCAATTAGAGGACATGATAATGCTCATGCATATTATTATAGAAAAAAGAGGGACTATGTTTATATGAGAATAACTAGTCTATACCTGACGACTTTATCATGATCAAGATCTGCGTCTTCAAGATCGGAGGGCGTCAATCTTCGAGTAAGCACCCACCTGACGAGTGATCTCTGCCTTCTTTCAGTGTAGAGTTCAGCAAGGTAGAGATAGAATTGTGCTAAGCAAACTGTACTTGAAATTATCCACAACACAGCAAAACTTCGACCAGCTGCAGTTGAGAAGCTCTTATCCCCGTAACCGAGAGTAGTAATGGTGGAACAAACGCAATAGATAGCATCCAAAACTTCCAGTTCCTCAACCACACACAAGAACACAGTTCCAATTACAAAAAGTAACACAAGAAGGATTCCTGCAGTAATACATTTGAACTTGACTTTGTCTAATTCAACCTCCTTAAGAAGCTCGGCAGGGCCAACTTTTTCGTGGAAGTGTATGGCCCTAACCAAAAGCACCTCCTGCTTCTCTACAATGTAATCTGCTGCCTTGCCAAGAATCAAACCAACAAGAGCCATTCCAGAGAACACAAAAATACACGCAAGTAGCTTTGCCATTGGGCTATTGGGAACAAGGTCTCCATATCCTACAGTGCTCATTGTGACTACACACAAGTACATGGAATCAAGAATTGGATTTGTTTTTTCGCCTTTAATCTGATTCCTGACCAGGAAAAAACAGAAGGTGCCTCCACCTATGTATGAAATCAACATCAAGACCACTTGCTTTAAACTAAACTGTGGTTTCACATACATTGGCTCACAATCTGCAGGAGTCTGTATTACTACTTCATTTTGGTTGAGGTGGTTTTTATCTTGGCGGTTTTTTCTTCTCTTGACGACTACATTCTTTTCGTTACTAAGTTGAGAACGATCGTTCTTCTCAGAAAGCAAGGCTTGTTTAACATCATGATCACTAGCCATCAGGGCATTCAATAAAGGTTCATCTGCTCACCAAGTCAGCAACAGTTTCCAATTCTCAGCATTTGAAATTGACGTCAAAGCCATTGAGCTGCCCTGCATATTTATGTATGAACATCAAAATGACAATGCATCCTAGACTAGAAATGCCATGATTTCTCCAGAGCTTTTAACAAATCAAAGTCAGTTGAAATAGACATCAATGTTGCCTAAACATCCATCTTAATTGAATTCTGATATATATGGTATGAACTCTAATTCGTAAAATCATAACCTCCTACTGTACATGCTTTGATCAAATGAATGACGATGGAAAACTTTTGTATTCAGAAGTGTAAATTTAAATAATCATGTGATGGCAAACAAAATAAAACAGAACATAAAAGATTAGATTTGCCTTAGGCCAGTGAGGAAGCTGTTTCTCTCAGTCCAGAGCTTCATAGATCAAATGAGTGACATTGATGGCATAAATTCCCTGCAGGCAAAGACAGAAAGAGGAGCAGGAATAAATATTAAATGCATGTTGTGCGTATCTTGTTCTGCATTATTGAGTCATTCATACGATTAGGAAAAGCACTGGTTTAACTACAAAGAAAGGCATGAACAGGTAAAAAAAAAGAAAGAAAGAAAGGGCAAGCAAGAATCGCTCTTGTAGTTCCAACTGGACAGGTTTTCACCGCTAGCTTTTCAAATCAAACGCACTTGGACGCGTCGCATGCTTAATGCTTGACCTTCTCTTTCTTTTTTTGATGACAGCTTGACCCTCTCTTTCTCATATGTCAAAATATGCCATTTCTTTCATATGTGCTTGTCATAAAAACAAGGTTAGATAGAAATCTTGGACATCTTTGTTTTATATTAATCGTTGCTAATCCCAATTATGATGCAGTTGAACCCTACATTTATCATATATCCTCCAATCCCACCACACTATTCGTTAATAGTGATAAAGTAATCTGGTGTTCACATTCAAAACTAATTGGCAATGGATGAAGTGGCTCAAACAGTTATAAACCTATAGACAAAGTCTCAGTTTTCTTATGTGGGATCTATAATCTCAACAAATAGCAGGTTAGAGTAAACCCTTGTATTTTTGGTAGCGGGGAATCGCATGCATGTGTCACTGTGTTGTTACCAAAACAAAAACAAACTTGAGTGAAAATTTGAGAAGGGCTCAGCTAGAGTAAAGCCCATAAGATATAATGGACTATGACTAATGCCACTGGTCTTGGTTGTCAAAAGGCCCAAAAGATAAACATGCCCGACCATGCAATCTTTCTGCTTCACCATTTGTGAAACTTGGACAGTAGAGGGAAAAGAACAAAGAACAAAACCGGGGCACTCACTCAGAGTCAGCTGTGGAGGAAGACGAACAAGGAACAAGGGTTTAAGCTCACTTGCTTCCACTGGTACGTATTTCCCATACAATATCGATTCCACTGACCATGATTTCATAAAAAAAGCTGTCTTTTTAGTTTCTGGTACCTGATTTTCAGCTTTGTGAAATCCATTAGAAACCTAGAACCACACTGTGTTTCATATAGTTCTAGTTTACCCATGTATTATTTTCCTTTTAATTGAAGGGTTTATGCTGCCAGTGGTGGGGAACTGAAAAGGTTGAAACTTTATAGGTAAAAATCAAAGTGTAATAGATGAATTGTATGCCATCGAAAAACATATGGATTCGGCGGCAACAATGCCCATGTGGGGATTGGAAATGTTATGTTACATATGAGGGAGACTCTGAAGAGACCTCCCTTGCAGCCCAATTGGTAAAGAATGATACTTCAACCTCAGAAGCTATGGTTTCACCTTATGTTGGAATGGTGTTTAAGAGTGATGATGATGCATTTGAGTATTATGGCAATTTCGCTAGAAAAAATGGGTTTTCTATTAGGAAAGAGAGGTCCAGACTTAGCCCACAGTTGGGTATTTATAAGCGTGACTTTGTTTGCTATCGGTCTGGGTTTGCTCCGGCCAAGAAGAAGCCAACAGGGGAACACCATAGGGATAGGAAGTCGGTTCGGTGTGGATGTGATGCAAAAATGTACTTGTCAAAGGAGGTTGTTGATGGGGTTTCTCAATGGTTTGTTGTCCAATTTAGTAATGTGCATAATCATGAGCTTTTGGAAGATGATCAAGTACGCCTCCTTCCTGCTTATCGTAAAATTCAAGAGGCGGATCAACAGCGGATACTGTTACTTTCTAAAGCTGGGTTCCCTATACATCGGATAGTGAAGGTGTTGGAGTTGGAAAAGGGGATTCAAGGCGGACAGTTGCCCTTTTTAGAGAGGGATGTCAGAAACTTTGTCCAAAATCGTAAGAAGGTTGTTCAAGAAAATGATGCCTTGATCACTGAAAAAAGGGAAAATGATACACTAGAACTTCTTGAGGCATGCAAGGTAACAAAGGAGGCTGATGAAGACTTTGTTTATGATTTTACAGTTGATGAGAATGACAAGGTTGAACACATTGCATGGTCTTATGGTGATTCAGTCCATGCGTATACTATGTTTGGTGATGCAGTTTATTTTGACACTATGTATCAATCAATCACATATGGCATGCTTTTTGGAGCATGGCTTGGCATCGACAACCATGGAAGAACCATTTTCTTTGGTTGTGTTCTACTGCAAGATGAAACACCTCGTTCCTTCTCATGGGCTTTACAGGTTACCATCCAACATTATCTGGACTGATTTTGGGTTAGTTGTGTCTTGATATCTAATTCTTAAATTGCAATGATTTTTTTTCTTTTGCATACAGACTTTTGTTCGTTTCATGAGAGGAAGATGGCCACAAACAATTATAACTGATCTTGATACCGGGCTTAGAGATGCAATAACAAGTGAACTGCCTAACACTAAGCATGTCATTTCTCTGTGGAATATTCTTCCAAAGGTATCCAGCTGGTTCTCTGTATCACTTGGATCTCGATATGCAGAGTTGAAATCTGAGCTTGATGTTTTATATCGGGTGGAGAGTACAGAGGATTTTGAACTCCAATGGAATCAAATGAATTTAATATATGGCTTATCTACAGATAAGCACATTGCTTTACTTCATTCATTTCGGGCATCTTGGGCTCTGTGCTATATGACGGGTTGCTTTGTCGCTAGAATGGCAACAACAGATTATTCAAAGTCTATAGAAGCATTCTTAAAAGGTGTTTTCAGCACACAAACATGTCTGCGCAGCTTTTTCGAGCAGGTACGTTGGGTAAAAACTTATCACATTTGATACATGCCAGTAGTTCAGTTGGTATTGGCTCTTATGCTCAAACACTTGCAGGTTGGTATTTCTGCCAATTTTCAAAATCAGGCACGTCGAGAGATGCAGTATATGCATACAAAAACATGCATTCCCATTGAAGAGCACGCGAGGAGTATTTTGACGCCTTTTGCCTTCAATGCTTTGCAGCATGAGCTTGTGCTTGCCATGCAGTATGCAGTATCTGAAATGCCCAATGGATCATGTATTGTTCGCCATTTCAAGGAGATAGATGGAGAACGTCTCGTGATTTGGATACCAGAAGATGAACAGATTCACTGTTCCTGTAAAGAGTTTGAATCTTCAGGACTACTGTGCAGACATTTGTTGCGGGTATTTATAGTAAAGAACTACTTTCAGCTTCCTGACAAGTACTATTTGAACAGATGGCGGAGAGAAAGCTCTCTTGATTTTTATGATCCCCACATTACTCAAAATAGTGATGATCAATGGTATCAAGATTATCAGTGTCTGGCTGAAACGCTGTTTACAGAATCTTCAGTCACAAAGGAGCGTTCTGAGTATGTTCAAAGGGAAGTGACAACACATCTCACAAGGATTCTTAATGAGGTTAGAAACATGCCAGAATCTGAAGGAGTCGCTATGGATCTGACATTTTCCCCTGCTGGTTAATTTCAAGCACTTGGTGCTGTGTACAGTGTTTGTAGCGAATGCAACTACAACAAGCTGTGCATTCTTATATGATCAAATGGCGATGAGAGGACAATAGGACGTCTTTGTGTTGTTATTCTCCAATATTTTAGGGAAGAAGTTCACAAAAACAGGTGGAAGATGGAGAACCGTTCTTTTTTAGTTGCAAATCGCCATGGTAGCTTGCGGATGTATAATAGCACAAGGCAGCAGAGGATGCGGAGATAGCAACTTAGGTGATCGATGACCCTGTATTTCATTGGTAAAATTGAATAAACTGTGGAGTAACTTTTAACATTTAGTAACAACTTTAGTTTGTGTTTTTCAACTGATAGCAATTTGATTAAAGCATGGTGAAATCCCCACCAATATTTTGTTTAGTTGTAAAACCAGGCTGAAAATGGGGGGAAATTGTACCAAATTACAGTGCTAGATCTACTTACAATTCGATATGCAACATATAACCTCATAAGGCATTTGACCATTTTCCGGAAAAATCTATCAATTAACTAGGGTCGTGATCGACCATGTTTTCTGGAGAAATCTATCCATCTAATTGGTATGAAAATGATGCATCTTACAAGTTGCGACACTTGGCAAGCCAATAGATCAATAAATTAATTTGCTGATGGGGAAGGCGAACTAATTTTTGAAGAGGGATAGCTCACTTTCTCAAGTTTTTTTTTTTTTTTTTCAAGTGTTACGAAGATCAGTGGTTCTCATTTATTTGATCGTGTACAAAGGTATGATCAAAGCTTCTGGCATTTTTGATCTCCTTCGTTACCAAAAATTAGAAGAAAACTGCAATCTAGAAGGATCAGCACCTGGAACTAACACAAGCAAAGTTCATAGAACAGCAGATTAATTATGGTTTCGAATGTTTCGATAATACCGTGATACGTACGTCAGTACGTGGATTTGTCCAGACAAAGTAATTAACGAAAAGAATTCCCCAAGAAGAAAAGAAAAAAATTAATCAAGGAAATAAACAGTAAGATAGTGAATACATGTAACTACTACTAAATAATTAATTGACATTCATTGAGATTTATCAAGTCAGGTACAGGAAGCCATGCCCATATATTTTACATCCGCAACTTACTATCAATAACCATTATTCTGGATTTCTGGCTTTAACTTTCTCCTTGTTTGCAAACGACATGCAGCTGCATCGATCAGGTACTAGCTAGCTAGCTGGAATGCAACTACGTACGCATACGACACAAATTACAGACCAAAATCGAATAATCAGACATTACAAACCAGGCTAGCTCTATACACACACATATGAGATATGTATGCGATTTATATAGCTAGAGGAATTATTTATATAGGGTAGTACGTCTCTTAATACTGATCAGGCCACAAGAAAGCTCCGATTGCATAAGCCCTCTTCTCCTCGAGAGTTCCATTGCTGACAGCAGTTAGGCCATATTGCTTGAGAAGCAGATCCAACCTCCACTCCTCCATCTTCTCGTAGTCGGCCTTCGTGTACCGAGGATAGTGAAGAGGCATTTGGAATCCTGCAGCAGTTGAACTATAGGCCGAGGACAATCCCCCAACCCCAATCTTGGAGACCTTGACATGCTCACCATCTTGAGTTTTAGGGTTTGAGTCCTTTTTCGGGTATAGAAAGACAGTAAGCCAACTCAAGGCGGCCGCCATATCTCTCTCAAGCCAAAGAAGGGGGAGAGCTCGAGAGAGAGAAGTCAAGGAAGAGCTAGGTTTTTTCTGCAGAAGGTTTATATCGTCCCGCCCATATATATAGGGATTCATATAGCAGTATGTGTGAATGCGGACAAAACTTCCTTACGTCGCATTCACGTTACTTGGGCTTGAAGTAGTCCATACGATATTTTCAATTTAATAAATGCGTGAAAAATAGCTGGAGATGGATCGATTGGAATTTAATTACTTTGGTGGATCCTTAATAATTCGGGTGTTGAGAGGGATCGAGTGCTCATCTTGTATTTGCATTATATGGTTATTTAGTGTGCCAACGTTGGCAACTCCACCAATCCTGAGTGGTTATTAGTCGCTTTTCTTAATGAATATACCAAACACAATCATTGAGTTCCGTATTGAGATTTGACACACACCATGCCCTCTAGCTTAATTCACACCAAGTTTCCAATAATTTCAAGTGCCTTCGTACCTAAGATTATGAATTTCAGGGCCCCTATATATATGGCAAAATGGATTTATAAGATAATTGGCTGAACAAAACTAGAAAGACTCATGAATAATTAAAATACGTGCATATATGTAATGATTGAGAAAATTTTCCCAGGTTTGGTTATGTCGTATACTAATCAAATACCACTTACTGCATTGCTACTCTATTTCAAGACCCCACACATGCATACACGTTTCCACAGCGCGCCCCAGTAATACGAATCCGAGGATGTTAATTAAGCAACGCACAAAATAGATTCATAATGAGATCGAATATGCGAACCCTCGTGATTAAAATTGTTAACACATAGATGCTGATATGAAGAAACGTGATTTTAATTAATTCATATGCATTGAATAGGGTTGAGGTTATTTCAAAGACGAACGTGAGCTTGAGTTTACTTCGGTACACCAGATTGCTTGTGTCTGAATCCGCCAAGTATGTATTGCAATGACTTTTAGTCAGTTTAGACAAGTTTCTTCCTTAAAATCGGGATGGCGTGACACGCCACTACATATAACTTGAGATGGAAATCATCATTGTTCCACGGTACCTCCAATATATAGTTAACATAATTAGTGATTTAGGGAACATATGATGCCTATACCAATGATTAACATTATAAAAATTAGAGCTGGATTACTAAAAAGATTCGACAAAGAACCATCTAGAATCAATGACGAACCTGCAGAGCAATCGGTGAGGGGAAGAACGGCTACATGTCGAAGTCAATACCAATTTCAAAGTCAGATCCATCACTAGTTCCAGATCAAGATCGATCAAATTTATAATACAATCACCGTATGGTCAAGATCACATTCTCAACATGCCTTATTCGCGAATTCTCAAAACATACACATGGACAAATTCAATTTAGTGAAGTAGAGCACTTAGTGATCACTTAGGTATCAAAGTAGGTTAGCTCACGTATATGATTTGAGAAATCATGATTTCTCAAATCATATACGTGAACTAACCTACTTTGATACCTAAGTGATCACTTACTTTGATACCATAATAAAAAATGATACGCTTTTCACACATTAAAACTAATTGACTATATAGTTGGAGATTGCCAAATCCGGCTTAACAATATTTAAAATGTTAACCTCAGAGATATCTCTGAACCACATGTCTACATAATAATGACAGATTAGATAACTTTTATCTTTTCTTGCTACTTAATGTGACAAGTAAACGCGCCCCAAGTAAGTGCAGTAGTTGCACGGTATTACGTGATCGGTTAATGGCCGTTCGAGTAACTTGGAATGGATCAATATATGGCTTCATTAATAAAGCCATACATGCTCCTTTTGGCGGCTGTATCATCCTTCGTTTCTTGTATCTTCATTTTTACCATCTCATCAATCTCATATCTCAAATCCTGGCCTAGCCTAGCTAGCTAATTAGCCTTTTCAAGAAAACATTTTTGAATCTCTTAATTTCTGTACCTTAGACATACTCTGACGCAGTCGAAAGATCACCTAGGTTTACAAGCAATAAACCTAAAACAAAATTTCTGGAGTCCACCAGAGATAAAAGAGAATAATCTCAATTGTGATTGAAAATATGATAAAAGATAGTTCTGCAGCCGTTTAAGGTTGCTTATATATGGGAAAGTGATGCAGAACGGATGGCAGCCCAATTCGAAGAACAGTTGGATCGTGCTAAAGGAGGAAAACGAAAATTGACTAGTAGACACGAAACAGCTCGGTGTCCGATTGAGACATGCCTTAGCTTTCCGGAAAGGGAATCGCGCCAGAAACAAGACTCATTGTTATGCTATGAGCTGTGGCATTTTTCGGCCTTTCAGGCTCGTTTAGGGCCTCAAAACTGCATTTTTCTATTTTTCGGACTTGGTTTTCCTAGTTATTTTTGGGTTGTTTTCGTTTTACCCATGGGCTTTAGGGTTTCATTGTTAGTCGCCCTAGGGTTACTTTTCTCTTATTTATGCAGCCGCAAGCGGCTGCAGAACCTATCTTTCATCTTTTATCAATAAAAATAGAGAATTTTTTCTTTTATCTCTGGTGGACTCCAGAACCCTTTTGTAGGTTTATTGCTGGTATACCTAGTTATCAATCCGACTGCGTCAGAAAGAAACCCTAGGGCGACTAACAATGAAACCCTATAGCCCATGGGTAAAAACGAAAACAATCCAAAATAAACTAGAAAACCCAAATTATGGAAAAATAGAAAAACTGCGTTTTGAGGCCCTAAACGACCCCGAAACCCCGAAAAAGGCCACACGTCGTGGCCGCCAGGTTTCATTCTTTGGTGGGATCCACAAATGTAGTGGCTGGTGAACCGCTTCTTCTTCTTCCACGAAGATTCAGAAAAAGGCGATCTTGGATGGAACTGAACAAGATTTGGCGAAGGAATAGAAAGGTAAAGGGCTTTATTCTTCAGAGAAGTCAAAGGAGGTTTTTTAGTCCACGAGTTTGATTCCTGAGGCAATTCCCTTTCCGGAAAGCTATGGCACGCCCCAATCGGACTCCGAGCTATTTCGTGACTACTAGTACCTTTTCGTTTACTTCCTTTTGCACCATCAAGTTGCTCTTCGAACTGGACTGCCATCCGTTCTGCATCATACTCGATCGTATTAAATCTAGATTTTTTCTTTTTCTTTTGCTAAGGGTTGTCATTGGCTTTGCACATGCATGTTCCCTTTCTGCATGTAATATACACAAAATAAAAGCTTAATTAGTGCAGCAAACTGTAACTAGTAGCTAGGTTGCAGGGGCTGGGCTTTTAGTTTTCTTAACTATATAGCTAGTGAGTTCCCTCTCTTAATTAAAATCTTAATTACCATACATGCAAATTAATGATCGACGAATTAAACTTGCTTGCTCAGTTGCTCAGCTGCTGGCCTGCTGGGTGCTGCCTTATCCATCAGCTGCAAACTTTCTTGGGAAAACGTACAACTACTAAAGCTGACTGATGCAAGTGTGAGAACTGAGAAGCATTCAATTAATGTTGCTGCATTTTCGCTCACACATACAGTAAATGCCCAACTACTGCTTTGCTTGCTTAAAGTTTCCAGGATCAGTTAGTACTTAGTAGTAGTAGTAGACTACTAGTAGTAATTACTAAGGAGGGACCTGGACTGCCAGGAGGTCAAGATTAATTAGGAACTTTGGTGCGACTCGATCGGAATATAGTGCGTAAAAAAGGGACGAAGAGAAAAGAAAAGTTGGATGAAATGTTTATACATAGCCGCATGCACGTACGATTCTGCGCGCAGGCAAAGCACCATGATCCGGTCAGCTGCATTTGTTGGCTAGACACTTAGACCTAATTAGCTAGGAAACTTTCCTAAAGCTATCTTTATTGGACTTCATTGCAACTTTGTCATCAATTTCATGTAGCTCTACATCAATCTCAATAATGAGTACCCTAAGCCTATACTTGTTATATATATATATATATATATAGCTTCTCTTAATTACGTATACAGATTTACTCCTAAAAATAAGAGGTAACGAAAGAAAACAATATAATATCATAATTTGATGTTGTTCATAATTGATACACATGTAATCATAATAAGCTTAAGCTTAATTTTGTATTCTAATCACCTTTTCTTACTTTTATTTTCAAATCCAGCCGCGTGTGGACAATTGGAAAGGGGCAGTCAACTAGTCAAAAACTTTGCATGCAGACTCTCAAAAGCTTGCAGTGGTAACTTTCGTAATAAATCGCATATAAATGGCTCATTGGGAATGAATCTAACATCGAGCACTCCAATTCCCATTATAAAGACTTGATCATTCACTTTAGCAGTTCAGCTTCAGCTTGCTCGATCTCCCTTTAGCCGCGATCAGAGTCAGATCGTCTGTTAGATTCACGTCCATTTAGCAATTTTCCTACACAGTGGCTCTAGCTAGTTAGTAAGATACTGTTTTTTTGTTTGAAGTACCATAAGGTTAATTTATCTAACTCGATCTGTTTCTTCTTTATTTTCCTTCATGCGCGCATAGCTCTTTATGCATATCAGTTGGCTGGGTTTTTGTTTAGCTTAATTTCTGACGATAGATACTTAAATATTTGCTGATGTGCGTGTATGTATATGTTTGAAGCAGATCGATCGGATAGAGGAGATGGCATCTGGGATCATCATGAGTTCAGGAGGAGTACTGAGAAGTGTGAATGGCAGATGGAGATCAGTTTGCATAGCTTCTTTGGCTCTCTGTTTCGTTTTTATGCTTCCTTTGCTCTTCGGTACACACATACATTCCTTCAGCAATTCCTCGATAGATCTGCTTTCTTTAATTCTCCGCTTGCTTTGCTAGTACATATATATGGGAAGAAATCTGCTGTCCCTAATACCCTGTGCCAAACCTGTCCCCATGCATTCATTGGTCCATAAAGATTAAGAAAATATTTTCTTAATCTTTTGTTCCATATTTTATTGTACGCATGTAATATTTTCTTAATCTTTCGCATGTAATAAGTACTAAAGTAGTTAAAATAAGGTCTTTAATTAGAATTTAAGCTCCTCCACGATCATGATTGACAAATTGATATTCTGTTGGCTTTATCTATTGTACGTACATTTTTCTGTGTTAATCAAAGGAAGATTTTAAAATTTATATGGCAGTAGTGGAGGACTTGTCTCACATGGGAGGAACTCAGGGTACTGAAGCAGCTGGGGAAATAGATGACATTAAGAGACTAGTGGTCTTTACCAAGAAAAACACCAACACTGCCGCCCTATTTGGACCTCGACCTGGTCGGAAGCTGTTGCAGTCATCTGGTAATGTAATAAATTAACTGATTTGAATTTGGTTTATCGATCGCATTCCTCCTCGATCCCTTCCCTAGCCTAGTCAGTCATAATTCTAAGTCATTATTTCACGTACCCCTCACCGGCCTCTATCTTACTGACTAAGCTAGACAGCTAGCTAACTACTGCACGGTAGTCTGGCCTCAATATATGTTGCTTTAATAAATTTTCCCCCCTGGATCAGTCTTTTATCTATTTCCAGCTGCATGCAAATTAAATATATGTACGTGGTTCATTAATCATGCATTAGTACTCAAGCTATAGCTGCATGCCTGCATATATAGTACATATATAGGAGTACATAGTGGAAGACTGGAGGTTCAGACAAGATTGGGCCTTGTGTCCCGAGATTAATTTGTCAACTAGTTATTGACCTTCGATCTGGGCTAGCTTTGATGCAATGCAATCCAATATTGATCATTTGGTTGGACCTTCCAGTAACCAACATATGATAAGATGTGGTTGACTTGATACAAATTTATGCAAGCGCATGTATCATTGTCAAGATAGGGAAATATTATGCCCAAAGTTATCGTACCACGGGGATTAGTGGCTAACCCACAATTCTTGGGTAATCAGAAATAAAGACACTTAGCAAACAAAGAAAAAGAAAAAGAAAATAAATAAAAATGTTACTCTAAGACACCAAGCCTTAGAGCAACTCCAACAGCTTCCCCATATTTTAGTTTTTCTCTATTTTAGGGAAAAATGAGCCTCTTTTGCTCCAACAGTTTCCCTATAACTTTCTCCATTTTAGGGAAAGTGAGGAGAGAGAAAACAAAATTCCCTAAACTTACAGCAATCTCTAAAATTTTAAGGAAGAATTTGGAGATTTTAGAGATTGCTGTAAACTAGGGAATCTGTTAGAGTTGAAGAAGAAAAATTGCTTAAAGCTTTGACTTTTGCTTCCCTATAATACAAAAATTATAGAGAAGCTGTTGGAGTTGCTCTTAGCAATGCTCGGCTTTGGTCTGCACCAAAGCCTAATCAAAACTAAGACCTAGTGATGACTATTTACAATGAGATAGAAATTGTCTTTCAAAAGTGTGATTTTAATTTTCTAAATGACTAAGTCAAAAACTACATGAACAACAACAATTAAAAATGAAGAAAAATAAAAGAGAGATAGATTTTGGGTGCTAGGAATCACTCTCTAGCAATTTCAATGCAACGAACACATTTCAAGCAAACAAACATGTTTTCATGAGAACCAAATCCCGTACTTAATGCCGGTCAAGGCCACTAAGCCGAATTTCTTTAACGGTATTCACATTTTCGGTTAGGACAAATATGAACTCTCTAACTCATGAAATATTAGTACCTTACCAAGGCTACCAAAATATGAGCTAAAGGCGTAGAGCTCTAGAAATTAGGGATTAAGCATGCAATAGTTACAACCTAAAATGTTATGATTACGTAGTTCTCTACCTAATGCCGGTTAAGGCCACTAAGTCAATTTCTCTTATTTGGTATCCATTCTTCCGGTTAAGGCAAGAATGAACTCTCTAACCCTAATCATTATGCCTTGCTAGGGCCACAACATCTAGGATTAAAGGTGAAGGGCACAAGAAAATAGGAACGTAGGCAATCCTTAATTCTTGATTAAGCAACTACTTGACACACCACAATAATTACATGAAGTTAGTGAACAAAAGAACCACCAATTGTATCACACAACGCAAATCTCAACACATAACAAAGAGAATGGTCAATTCCCTAAAGAGTTTTTTGCACCAACAGTGTCTGGAGACTTGGGTGACTGACAATATGATACCCGAACTTTAAAAGTTATCAAAGTGATACCCAGACTCAATTTTTCGTATCAACGTCGTACCTGCGGTCATTTTCCGTCACGTTCCCGTCAATTTGACCACGTGCGTCGCACGTGGCTCAGTAAGTGAGGTGAAAAAGACTTATTTGCCCTCAATTCTGCTCTTTCCTTTTTCTTTTTTTTTTTGAGAATACTCAATGCGTTAACCATCAATTTTCCCTCTCTTATTCATCATCCTCTTCCTTGAAACATATTAAATCCAAAACCAGTTACCGATCAATGTTCTTCGCTGAGCACATTTTGATTTCATGTTCCATCAAATTCAACCTCCTACAATTTCCTTTCCCATTCAAATCCACCATCAGTCCCACCCAGCAATTCTTCATGTTCATCTTCTTAAACCCAGCAAAGTGCAAAAGAGAAGGGAAAAAAAAAAAAAGCTGAGAAATCCCAGCAATGTTCTTGAACCCATTCATATTCATGTTCATCATCTTAAACCCAGCAAACCGATTTGAGCTTTCGAGAGAATAGAGATTGGTGATGGGATTGAGCTTCAATTTGGAAGAAACCCATTCCAGCCATGACAATATGATACCCGGTGGCCACACACGGTGGCCGAACCTGCAAAAAATCCCAATTTCTCCAAATCTCAACCAAATTGAAATTCAAGTGCAGAAGCATGTAGAGCTCAACAAGTAGACCAATTTTGATATCTGAGTTGAAATCGAAGGTCGCCGGAAAAGGAAGAAAACCCACCGTGAAATCCCTACACCATCTCTCCTTCGATTCTCACTCATGCTTCGTTGTTGGGACAATCCGACACCACAAGGACGTCCACAACGTCAAGAGGAAGCTACGGCCACCAGTTGAAGGTCTCAAAACGGCCGGAATCTGGAAAGCTCGCCGAAAATCCATGAACCTTCTCCCCTTCAATTCTCCTTCCTCACTTCTCGACTTGACAAACGAAGAACACCAGGTCAGTAGCCGCCTCACCATTCCCTAAAAGACCCGAAGCTGGCATCATGGGTTCAAAAAAGATAACCTCTTTCCCCTCCTCGCCACAGTTCAACTTCGACTGGCTGGAAATCAGGTTCGTCCCTGGCCCAGTTCCCGTCTTCTCAGCCCCAGTTTTGGGCGTCTGAGACCAGCCCGACCACCGCTGCAGCTCTCTCCCCAAATTCAGAGATCCCAATTTCTGAATTTCATAACGATCCACACTCGCAGTCAGCGAGTCGACAAAGAAAACGCAAAAAAGTGAAAAACCTCCCCCCCCCCCTCATTGGGATCTTTGGTTAATAAACAAGGAAAAAAAATTTCAGTTTTTATTTTTAATTTTAAATTTATTCATTTAGGATTTAATAGAGGGGAAAAGACTTGTTTGCCCTCATTATGCGACTCACGTGTCTCGCATGTGGTCAAAATTAACGGTGACGTGACCGAAAATGACCGCAGGTACGACGTTGATACGAAAAATTGAGTCTGGGTATCACTTTGATAACTTTTAAAGTTCGGGTATCATATTGTCAGTCACCCAAGTCTTCAGACACTGTTGGTGCAAAAAACCCTTCCCTAAAATTCATGCATCAAGAATCAATTGACATAGTAATTAGCTAGAGTGCACCCATATGAAAATACATTATTTATCACTTGAAAATATGTCAATTACATCAAAATTGAGCTAGAGTTAGAAACCCTAACTCCCAAAAATAACTATTCACAACCCCTATTCATGAACATCAAAATTACAAAATTCAAATAGTAAAGAGTAGAGAAGTGTAGGAGAAAACAAGGATAGTCACAAATAGCTATGAAGCTAGCATGACTAGCCTTGAATTACAACCCCATAAAATATCCAAATCTTGAATCTTATAGAGATTGAGCTCTTTGATAGATCCTTGAAGCTTTGTGTGAGTAGTTATTCAAATCTCAAAAGAAATTATAAAAAAAAAAAAAGGAAAAATGGAGGGGAAGGAGGGAGAGGGCTGCTCCCTCCCCTTTGGAAATTTGGAGAGCGGCGCTGTTCTCTAGGGTGAGGTGAAAGGAGAATGGGTCGTGGCCTGTATATATCCCAAGAGAGGAGAGAATGGGTTGATTAGAAATCGACGGTCTTGATTGCAAGAGAGGACAACAATGAGTGGGAAGGGTGACACGTGGTTGGCTTGAGAGAGAATATAAGTCTGATGCCATGCACAACCCACGTGCTTGCCTGGGCATAGAGAAAAAGACAAAAAAAAAGTTTGAGATTAATTATAGCTTTATAATTAAAGCTACAGCCATGCCGTTGTAATCAACCCAATCTGATTTAATTAATATGTAATCAAACTATTCTTCAATTAAGCCCATGCTTAATTAATTTAATTAAATCTGCTCTCATTTCTTAGAGGGAACTTGCATTGATCATAGTTAACCTGCAGCCAATTTCATCTCTTTGTCGATAATTCCAATTAGCTTCATTTTTTGCACAACTTTTTCTGAAATTCACAGCTCCGCTAATTTACTACAAAATAAATAAAAAATATATTAATTACATATTTATTGACTTGAAGGTTAGTCTAATTCTCGTGTTTTAGATACAATTACATGCATCAAAATGCGTATAATCAGTGGTCCAAAACGTACTGCACATGGACTTGTCTCCAATCTAAATTGCTCTCTAGTCTCTAGGCCTTTTGAGTGTATAAGTGTTCAATTCTGTTGTGCTTTTTCATTAATTGCAGATGGAGATGGAGATGGAGATGGATCAGATGAAAATGGGGATGGAGAAGGATCAGATGGAGATGGAGATGGTGATGGATCAGATGGAAATGGAAATGGAGATGGATCAGATGGGGGTGACATGAATCGAGTTGGGAAAGCATGCTCAAAGGACGACATAACAATCTTCCAAGGGGAAACGGCTCCACTCCCAAGTGGAATTCCGGCTTACACAGTTCAGATCCTCAACACGTGCGTCTCAGGTTGCAGCATCTCTGACATTCACATCAACTGTGGATGGTTTAGCTCCGCCCGCCTTGTCAATCCTAGAGTCTTCAGGCGCATGGACTACAACGACTGCCTAGTCAATGATGGTCAGCCTCTTGGCCCTGGACAAACCCTCTCTTTCCAATATGCCAATAGCTTTCGTTACCCTCTTTCTGTTTCATCTGTAGCTTGTTAGCCACTGAATTAACTAGTGCTTGCTACCGGATATATAATACCAGCTGTTAAGTAATGGTTATTGGTTCCTAGTTCCTACTAGTTCCTTATTATGAGCATATGTAATGCTAGTTAAGCAGTCGAGTACGTACCTATGCACAAATGAAGAACATGCTTTGTGATTTGTCAAAGCAGAGAATTTGTTAATCCCTAGCTAGCTACCTTTAATTTGTTTTCAAATCTTACATATATCTCTAGTACTGATACATGCCAATTGTCATGTGCTACAATATAAATCATGTATGCAGAAAACCATATCGAAACTTGGATAAGATATGAGAGATAAGCTCTGATTCCTCTGAATTATTAAATAAGATAAGCAAGAAACTTGTACTCCTCTTAATTTTGCTTCTATACAACTTCAATTGTAATATATAGAAGTAAACTTCATATCTATCTATAACTAGATGGATTCAAAAAGTACCTATTCTTCATCATCAGATTAAACTCATGGACATCAATATTAATATTGGTATTGATAATCAAAGTCTGTGGCACCAATCATGGCTGAAACGACTTGGGTAAGAATGAAGAAACTTCCCCCTAAAATGACCAAAACGAGAACTGCAGAGATGGGATTCTTCAACAACTCGTATATAGGGAGGAAGACAGTGTAGAGAGCACCTGTACTCACTGTGAGAGCATACAGTGCATATCTCCTTACATTGTCCCAAAACTCTTCCATCAGTGGACCTTCTGGTCCCAAAGCCATTGCCTTTTGCTGATCATCAATCCCCATCAGCAGCATCGCAACTCCCACAGAAACAGCTCCCATTATCAAAAACCTTGATGATTGTAAGTTCCCATTATCAACTCCTGTAGAAATTTTGGATGACTTTTCAAGGCATTTGGGACTACTGGCTTTTCCAATGTTGCATTTTCTAGCAGGTAAAGATGCCGATGATATAGTTGGATATGAAGGAGGGTGTTTTTGTTGTGATGATGAGATGGGATTGAGAAACCGATATGAAGGATTTGATGAGGAGGTTGATTTTGCTAGAGTGGTAGCGGTGCATTTCAAGAGGTGTAATTGGGAGCTGCTCAGTGTGGACATTTTCATATTGTTCGTTCCAATATGATCCCCCAATTCCAGAGCTCAAAGCCTCGGAATGGTTTAGCAGGAGTGCTAGCTACTATTTCTGTGTGTTCATTATTATCCTCTTGGGTTACAAATATGTGGACATGGTTGCATACTTGCATATCCATATCTTTTCTGTAGTCTATATATACAAGATAAGATGAGTTCTGATTCAGTGTGAATGTTGTGTACCATCTATAATGCAACTGCAACCAATCTTTTGGCACTTTTTTAGTGTGATAATTTTGGCACTCTATTTCACCAATTCTTCTTTGTACTCAATTCCTTATATACAGTTAAAAATTGAGTGCGCGCAAGTGGTAAAATAGAGTGCTAACATAATTTTTTGAGAAAAATTCAGCCACCGTCCCCAAACTATTTTGCCAAGGCCAATTTGATACCTGAACTCTCAAAAGTATCAATGTGATACCCATAGACCTAAATTGGTATCAACGTGATACTTCCGTCAAAATTTTCTGACGGTGCCGTCTGTTTGCTGACGTGGCAAGAACGTGGGTCCAAAAAAAAGTGAAATGACCAATTTACCTTTTTTTTTTATTTAGAAAAATTCATCTATCGTCCCCAAACTATTTTGCCAAGACCAATTTGATGCTCAAACTCTCAAAGTATCAATGTGATACCCAAAGACCTAAATTGGTATCAACGTGATACCTCCGTCCAAAATTTCTGACAGCGCCGTATGTTTGCTGACGTGGCAAGCACGTAGGTCCCAAAAAAAGTGAAATGACCAATTTACCTTTTTTTTTTTGTTAATTCATTTTTTTCCTTTTCTTTTTCTTCCTTCTTCATCTAGGATTTTCTTCTTCTTCTTCTTCTTCTTCTTAGTGTTTCGCGGCGCCAAGCAGCTTGGGGCTGAAGCTTCCAATCGAACCCGATACCGGTCGAAGAACCTGCTGGTGCTGAGATGATCAACGACCCGTCGGCGTAAATTGGGGCCGCCGAGTTGTTGAGCGAGACGAGGCGTTCAGCCTGAAGGTACCGTGAGAGAGTGGCCGTCGAGGCTGAGTATGTACGGTCTCCGAATGGAAGGCGGTCCAGTTCTAGGGATGCCATTTTAGCTATTCTTCTTCTTCTTCTCTCTCCTCTCCTTCTCCTCCGCCCAAACCATCACTAACGCCGCTGAGATCCTCTCCAATTCCTGCTACAAATCCATCTCAGTGGCGTTAGTGATGGTTTGGGCGAAGGAGAAGGAGAGGAGAGAGAGAGAGAGAGAGAGAGAGGAGGAGGAGAGAAAATAAGAAGAAGAATAGCTAAAATGGCATCCCTAGAACTGGACCGCCTTCCATTCGGAGACCGTACATACTCCGCCTCGACAGTCACTCTCTCATGGTACCTTCCGGCTGAACGCCTCGTCTCGCTCAATAGCTCGACGACCCCAATTTACGCCGACGGGTCGTTGATCATCTCAGCACCAGCAGGTTCTTCGACCGGTATCAGGTTCGATTGGAAGCTTCAGCCCCAAGCTGCTTGGCGCCGCGAAACCCTAAGAAGAAGAAGAAGATCCCAGAAGAAGAAGAAGGAATCACGTTGATACCAATTTAGGTCTTTGGGTATCACATTGATACTTTTGAGAGTTCGGGTATCAAATTGGCCTTGGCAAAATAGTTTGGGGACGTTAGATGAATTTTTCTATAAAAAAAAAGGGTAAATTTGTCATTTCACTTTTTTTTGGGGACCCACGTGCTTGCCACGTCAGCAAACAGACGGCGCAGTTAGAAAATTTTGACGGAAGTATCACGTTGATACCAATTTAGGTCTTTGGGTATCACATTGATACTTTTGAGAGTTCGGGTATCAAATTGGCCTTGGCAGCATAGTTTAGGGACGGTACCTGAATTTTTCTCTAATTTTTTTGGTGTGTGTGAAATTTACTTGTTTTTCAATTTTGAAAATTTATAAGAAAAAACCGAATTGAGATTTTTTGAGTTCCGTCAATTTAAAGAGTGTTTAAATATTATAATTCAAGAGTGAGAAGATCTCAAATATTAAGCATACGTGATTTTTTCTATAATTCACAATTTTGAGTGAGAAATCAAATATTTGAATAATCTTTTTAAAAAAAATGATACGAGTTGATTTCTGCAAAGTTAGACATATTAAGGGTGATACAACCGTCCTTAAAAAAAAAAAGGGTGATACGACCGCATGGTTGGACCTTTGTAGCCTTGCTCGCTTATGTTTGGGCTAATCTTTTGCCACATTTTTTGTTTTTAATGAATTTTCTTATTTCAGACTTTGAAAAATTGTAAAAAAAAAAACATTAAGTTATATTTTTTTAGTTCTGTCAGTTTGAGAAAGTGCTCAAATATCATGATTTGAAAGTATAAATAAGAAAATATGATTTTCACCAAAAATCCGTGTGCTATAATCCATGATTTTGGTAAAAAAATTTAAAACTCTGAACAATTTTTTTTTTTTTTTTTTGTTTTGAAAAAAAAAAAATGTAGAGGTAAGTTCGTATAGAATTAGCAATTAGGACATCGTTTGGGAGTGTGGCTCCGCGTGTCCGCCTCGCTCTCTAGTTCACAAATGATAAACGACGACGTAGAGTGTAATAAGTAGTGAGCACACGTGTCCAAAGAATCCCACTTAGTCAATGGGTCAAAGGAGTAGTACCTGACCTGACTCAAATCTACCATATTCCCTATTCTACCCTCGCCCTCCTTCTTCTTCTTCTTCCTCTCTTTCACCGAATGTCATTGGCCGCTGCTCTGCCTTGGTCCCCAAGCTCTGTACTCCCGCCGCCTTCTCTCTTCCTCTCATTAGCTCATTCTTCTCCCTCCTAACTTTCATAAACCCCAAAACCCACTTCCCTCTCTTAAACCCAAAACCTCACTCTTTGTTTCCACCGCTAGCTGAAACACCATCTCTGCTTTTCGTTTTCGCTTTCTGGGTTTTGTTTGCTTTACCTTCCTCAGTGAAATAACCGCGTTCTTGCCTTGTCAATCACGCCGTCACCGTGAATGCCGTTTCAGCCTTCCGTTTGTTGAACCCAGCTGGGTGATAGACCCGGTTCGTTTCTGCGAATTGGGTCTAGAGCTCACTACTCTAGCTCTCTCTTCGCTTTCACCTTTTCACTGTTTATTTTTACTCAGTAGTCAGTACCCACTTTTTGCTTCGCCTCAAGGTTGGTTTTTTTTCATTTGAATGAGTATTATTAGATTGGTTTATGCTTTATTTTTACTTGAATTGGATTGATCTCTTGTTAGAAGCCAAAGTTGTAACAATGGTGTTATAATCAGTTGTGTTGTTAGTTTCGGAAAGCTTTAACATTTGTGAATTTGCAGGTAATGTGATAAAGGGAGCTTCTTGTGTGGTCTTAGGGATCTTCAAGTAATATGATGCTGGCGAAAACACAAAGGTTTGTGGCGTGGGAGGAGCACATTTTGTGTCATGAGCGTGGTAACCGTGTGGTGCACTATTACTTGAAGAAGGCATCAGGGGAATCAGTCCTTGCTGTTATAGGGACTGAGAAGAGTATAAGGCACATGTTGTATGTTGTTTCAGACGAGTTCCTCGACACTTGCGGCTCCGAGGGATTCATCAATGCGTGTACCAGATGGCGAGCAAGAAGAGAAGTTGTACACTGGCTTGGATCCTTGCTCTCCAAGCGTCGCTGGTCGGAGGTTTCAAGTATGTTTAAGCTATATATGACCAATTTTTTATTGGCTTCATATCATGGTATATATATATATATTTAAATGAGTATGATGGAATAGTATATTCTTTGTTGTGATTTGTGGTTGAATTTAAACTCACCAATAAAGCTTATGATAAGCATTGTTTAGATGTACTGTTTAGCTTTAAATAGCAACATGGCAGAAGAGTAGCACTTGATCTACCAAGTTTAGGATACAAATTGCTTGCACAGTTGTACATTGCTAAGGGAAGCAATTTCCTGTGCATAGTGAATAATGGAGGCATTTTGACATTGCGTTAGTGATTTTTGTTGCATTGGTGTTATTTCCTCTGTTTAGGACAAGCATTAGTGGGTCCTGGAACACTGCAGGTTTTATGTGATTGAATTCAATATTTTGTAAATCGAGTAGCAGAGTCCTTTAGCTAAAAGGGGATTGCAACTTGTTCTAAAAAGTTTTAAATTTACATAAAGTGTTTTTTTTTTTTCAAATAATATACAATTGTTTGTATTATAACATGTCACCTGGTTTACCTTTCCAAATTGAAGTACTGGTTTGGCCTTAATTTTTTTCTTTTTGGATTCAGAATCAGTAAAAAGGCAATAACTTAATTCTATATCTTTGTGATGTATCATTAAAGGAGAATGGTTTTATTATGTAGATGTTCTTTGATGAGCAGAAAAACAACCTTTTTTGAAGATATGTATAAACCCAATTATATTGCAGCATCTTTTCAAAATAGAGAGGCTGGCTATTACGTGTCTCTACTCTCTATATTGTCATTCTTTTACGAGCACTTTCTTGGACAGCTTGCTCTCCTCTCACATTAAACATCCTTGCCTTTACTTCTTCTTGTATCACAAATACACTGCACCCACTAAAGGGAAGTGGAGAGAGAGGGGGAGGGAGAGAGGGAGGGAGGGAGGGAGGGAGGGAGGGAGGGAGGGAGAGGGCTAGTATGAGTTTGTTGACAGAATTTTCAAGCTCAAATGAAAGAATTGGTACCATGTCATACCTTAAATCTCACACATATCGATCACTTTTGCTGCTTCTTCACACTATTATTTGTGTATATTGCGTGCATTGTTTTCTATTTGAAATTGAACTTGTTGTAAACCCTAATCTGTGACCTTTGGCAAACCCATCGAGTCATTGAAATTTAAGATTTTAGTACATGTCAATTGTGTATTTGTTTGCACCCCCTACCAGTTCAAAATCTGGCTATGGATTCCTTGCTTTTGTTTTGTTGGACGTATCTACATCATGTCAGTATGCAGGGTAGCTGTAGTTAGTTAAGTTGAAAATTATTTGTCTATTGACTGACATGAAATTGCTGATTTGGAGGAATATCTTTTTCTTCATTGATTCTGTAGCTTCCCTATTTGGTTTCAGAAATTAATTTGTCGACCTCTGGGCATTCACCAGAGTTTCCATATGAGGTTGTAACCTTAATTGGAAGCATTAACTTATTTGGTCATTACTTGGGCTGAATAAAACGTGTCACCTATAGAATTGATACATCTGTTTTCTAAGTTTAATCTATTAGAGAAACAATGTTGTGAAAAACTGGTGCTTGAGTATGAGTACCTTTCATTGGCATGTATCCTATATCAGGAAGTCATGTTTATCTTTGGTTCTAGCAAAACACATTGTCTGAAGTTTCTTATCACATTGATCATGAAGACTTTAAACCTCTTTGTAGTTCAGTTTACTGTTTGGCAATCGTATATGAGCCAAATGTTACCATAAACAATAATGAGTCTCCTATGTCTGCCTTCTTGCCCATACAGTTGCAAAAAGATAGGGGGGAAATGGGATTTTGGATAGCTGTTTGACAATCAGAGTGAATTGTTGGTTTGGATGATTATGTCCATTGTCGTCTAGAAAGTACACTAAGATTGGCATGTTGTTCAGCAAACTCCTCATTGATTGAAACTTATTGCTACCTTGTTACTTGTTGATGTGCTTGCTCTTTCAGTTTTGAAGTTTCAAGGCCTTAGAACAGTCATTATTTTAAATTCTGTTTTTTGTCTGATTTAATTCATTTGTGATCTTTTTATCATATTCTTTGCTATTTGAGCTTGAAGTTTAATTTAAGATGAGCTTACTCATCCTCTAACAGATTCACCGTCAAATGAAACAACAGAAGCTTTATCTCTTCATGGAGTCAGTGCTCGTCAAACTGATCAGATGGTATCCACTAATTGTCTTTTGCTAAGTCTGGGTTTTGGTTTTTCAAATTCTTTTAGCAAGTAATTTCCATTTCTGATTCAGGTTCCAAGGAAACTGAAAGGTCAAAATTCACATATTGAATGGTCTGGTGTTGCCTGGATTTGCGGCAAGCAGCTGAAGCACTACCCAGCATTTTGCAGGAATGGAACTACCGTTTCTGTAAGCAAACAACTGATTTTCTATTGCTTTTGCTTTACAAATTTTTTTTTTTTAATTAAAGAATTTTTATTGTATACTTTACCAATTCAACATGTAGTTGTGCTCTTTTTATTATTATTTTTTTCCAGTCTGTAATTTTTTTTTTTTTTACTGGCCTTGATTTTCAGGTCCATTCCTTTGTCTTCATTATGGCTTTAGAAAAACATTACTACCTTGGTTATGTGGAAGACATGTATGAAGACAGGAAAGGGAAGAAAAAAGTTAAAGTGCGATGGTTTCACCACAGTAAGGAAGTGGAGGATGTAATCCCTGATCTGAACCCACACCCGAGAGAAGTTTTTATCACACCTCATGTACAGGTGATTAGTGCTGAGTGTATTGACGGTCCTGCAACAGTTTTAACTCCTAAGCATTATGAGAAATGTTTGGCTAGTGTTGCTCACAGTTCTTCATCTGGAGTCCATATGTGCTTTAGACAGCTTAAGAACCATGAGGTTAGGCCCTTCAGTCTTGCTAAGTTGCGGGGGTATTCTAATCAAGCAATCCTTTCTTCCTTACATTTTCCCCAAGTCTCCAAGAAAATAGTCAAGTGCGATATGTTATATGATAAAGATGAGGAAGAGCCAATACCTGGTGATCCCCTGAGGGTGAATTGTAAGAGAAATAGAAGCTATGAGGAGCATCAGGGACTTGCACCCGGTTATTCTAGTATCAGAAACTTGCATACCCAGAGTCAGCTAAAAAACTGCGTTCCAACATACCCAAAGTTGAAAATAAAATTATCAAGGAAAGCAATTGGAGTTGAGACTGTTGAATCTGCTCCCCAATGTCCAGTGTCTTTTAAGGTTGATGAGAAGATAGAACTGCTCTGTCAAGATAGTGGCATTCGAGGATGCTGGTTTAGGTGTAAGGTTTTGCAGACATCTCAGAAGCTTCTCAAAGTTCAATATGATGATGTGCAAGATGTAGATGGATCTGGTAATTTGGAGGTATGTCTATCTTTATTTTGAATTCTCTTCTGGCTTCACGATGGAAGAGGGGAGCTTGGGCAGACATTGGGTGTATATACCTTTGTAATGGCATTGCTTCATATATAGATCTGAAAGCGATCGTTTCTCCAAGTACATAAAAATTACATAGCTTCATTGCTTGTCTCATATGATGAGTTTTTGAGTGCATGGTGTGCATATAGATTCACTATAATTCTATCAATATTGTGTTGTAGTATGTGTACATCCCAAGAAACAATATTGTGTTCTAGCATGCGTAATTCTCAAGAAATGTGTATCTATACTAATCACAGAAGAAATTTAGATCTTCACATTTTTGTTAATCTGTAGGAATGGGTCCCTGCTTTTAGAGTTGCTGCTCCTGATAAACTGGGCATGAGATGCTCAGGCCGCCTGACAATTCGGCCCTGCCACCCCAGTGATTCTGCCATGTCTTCTTTTGAGGTTGGAGTACCAGTTGATGCATGGTGGAGTGATGGCTGGTGGGAAGGTGTTGTTGCTGGAGTTGACGTCTCTGGAACTGCTATACAAGTCTACTTCCCTGGTATGCTCTGAGATGGAAACCATTTTTTACCGTGTTTCTCACCTTTCACAATAGTGCACGACTAAGTTGACTTGAACTTGTTAGTAAAGTATGTTATCTTGTTTGCCAGACAGTTATCATTATTAGTTCTTTGAATGTGATCCTAGGTGAGGAGAAGCTTCTGACTTTCCAGAGACAGGATATTAGGGCTTCGAGAGAGTGGGTTGACAACAAATGGGTTCATGTAAAGGCAAAGCCTGATATACTGTTACATATATCTGAAAATGTCAGTTGTAGCATTAAAATCACGACTCCCTGTGCTAGTGCTATGGCAGAGTGGTGTTGCTCCAAAGTTCATACATCTTCTAAACTTGAAGTTTTTGAAGAAAAACCAGAATTACGAAATTTAGTTCCAATGGGTGATGAGTTGGAAAATGAGAAGAGAGTCAATTTGAGGAAGCAGCCATGTACCAGTAATGAAGATGAAAATGACAGTTCTAGTGATGGCGGTACTTGCAACAAGGATGATTCTATTTGGGAGGAAGAAGTTGATCCTGCCTATGAGAAATGTGAAACACCAGAAGCCATGGAAGTGGCTGCTCAGGACTGATATGGAGTTTCTTACCTTGATGACCGTGTCCTGGTTCTTGTAGATAAAAGGAAGTATCGAGATAGGAATATGAAAAGAATGATAAACTAGTTTCTAGCACCATGAAAATTGGCAGGTGTACAGCTATATATATCTGATAGATTTAAGTTTCTTTGGGATCAAGCGCAGAAGTGCATGTAAGCTGATGGCAGTAGTGCAATTCAGTCTTAAGAGTTCATTAGTTTATGCTCTTGCAGCCATACCTGGTGTGTAGCGACTTCTAAACATTGCGCTCTGTATCCTTCGTATGTTTTAACCTATAGTTTCAAGATTTCAGATCTAATGGTAAAGCTTATAAGATTAGTTTCAGTCTTCAATGCTTTAAAAGCGTATTTGGGGTCTTCATGGAAGTTTGCTGTTAACTTTGGATTTAGTAAAAGGGCACTCAAGAGAGGCATGCCAATGCCTAGCATGGGACATGTGATTTTAAATCACCTAGGGGATACTTTAATGTCGTTGTTAATGAATGTTCATATGGTCTTAACGTGGTGATTAAGCAATGCAAGCACAAAATACTGATTTACTTTTGAATTGAAAAGGATAAATACAGCATTTGCATTTTGGTTATTTCTTTGGAAAAAAAAAATTGATACAAAATGAAATAATTTACAACATAAAGAACAAGAAGCCAGGCATCACATCAAGACTGTGCAATCCCCTTTTTCACAAGCATGTCGTAGACCCTGTCGATTTTACTAGGTTCAATCTTGAACAGGTGATGGGCATCTGATCTTTTGGTGACATTGCCGCTGAAGATTTCAATTGAGATGACTTCTTCCATCTTAAGGTAAAAGGGTGGGGGTAACCCCATTTCGCTGCAGAGACGTTTCTCCTGCCATAGGACAAAAGTAGACTGTTTCAGTGAAGTCTTGGTACAACAACAATAGACACTTCGAGTTAATATTAGGTACATGAAAAAGCATGATCAATCTTCTCCAATCCTACAACAGAATTTCTGATAGTATGATGAGTTAAAAGAAATAACCTATTAACATGAAGGACCACCGGCGAACCTTAAATAACAAAGAAAACAACCAGAATTGTGTCATTGTGACAAAAACTAAGAAGTTGGTAATGTATACTTACAGCTTCAGACAGTAAATCTGATCCATAAACACCCAATATATCCATTTCACTGGCGGAGCTTAAATTTGGATTTCCCTGACAACTTGGGCCAACCTCGCCACTTTCCTTTGCTCTGCGAGCATTTTCTTCAGCTTCTCTTTTCCTTTTCTGTTCAAGGTATCTATCTGCCTCGGACGATGTACGGCAACCAGCATTTCGGGCTTCCTGTATGAATATATTACATGAATTAGGAGAGAATCAATAAAGCATACTCATGTCTGTGTGGGTTCTTATGTCTGAGATTATATGATGACTGCTTACAAAAGAAAGAGCACAATGTGCTAAGGATGAATGGCAACCAATTATAGGACAAATTATTGATCTTATGCATTCCAATTTTAACACTAGACATACATGTTAGAGTTTGGAAGGTAAGCCATAATTAAATTACTTTGGTTAGGAGTGATTTGACATTTGACACAACCAAAATCAGCTGTAGTAGCATACAAAGTTCAGCCAGATCACGCAACATGCTTGCGTACAATATATTCCCATTAGTAACTGAAAGTGGATTCCAAAAGCATTTTGTTCTCAAATAAGGTAAATTGAATCAAATACATATAGAAGTCCAAAGTCAGCCAAGAGTCATACCTTAAGTTCTTGGATCCTTTTCAGAGTTCGATGCTCTCCAATAACAGTTTGAAGTAATTCTGTATGCTCTTCCTTGGAGTGGAAGCACATGAAGACGTCATAACGTCGACATATCGCCTTTTCTTCCGGAGATAAGTCCTTTTCAAAAGGATTTGGATATAATAAATTTCTTTCTAGTATGAAATCCTTTCTACGCTTCCTCTCATCAAGTCTGCCAACAAGTTTATTTTAAAGAGCAATAAAGGGAGTATAGGAACTTTATATATGCTCAAAAAGGTACTCAATAGGTTTAACTGTTCAAGGCAACAAGTGTCCATAGCTTGGAGTTTTTCAAGTTATTGTGTTTTTTTTTTTTTTTTAGAGAAGATTTTTCCATGTCATAACTATAATATGTGAAGAAAAAACTTCTATGTATATCCAAAGCATCAAAATAATTTTCTTAACCGCAGAGAGAGAGAGAAAGAAATGTAAAAGGGAAAGGAAAAATATATCTCAGACAAACCCTCCTCATTGCACCAGTAACTTAAAACCTTATTTAGCTACACCATTCACTTGTCACCATGCATGTTAAGCTAACACTTGGCTACATCACAAGTTAGAAGGTCTAGATGGATTTAACATACTATTCAACTTATAGTGACCAAGTACCTCTTTGCATAGATTCGCAGCACTCTTAACTTCAGCTCACGTTCATCCTCAGTGTCATTATCCTTAAATTCCATATCAGCCAATAACTGTTCAGAATCGTTATCGTATTCAGGATCAAACTCCTGCCTTTTGGGGTTATAACCACTCATCTCAACTAAAGAAGGACCCTCATTCACCAAAGAACTTGGTTTCTTGCCTTTCCTGCCAACTTGAGGTTCTGCTAAGAACAATAAAGAAAGAAGAGTTAATAACTTTATCTCGACCATATTAAGACATTAAGTTATGGATCTCGGACCAATTCATTTAACTTGTTAATAACTATAAAGTGAATGAATAAGAGTAGGATGAAAACAGACACAAACACTCGCCCAGTCCGGCACACATGCACAAACAAGA
Organism: Rosa rugosa; assembly: GCF_958449725.1. Classification (NCBI taxonomy): domain Eukaryota; kingdom Viridiplantae; phylum Streptophyta; class Magnoliopsida; order Rosales; family Rosaceae; genus Rosa; species Rosa rugosa. The sequence goes on along the minus strand of NC_084821.1, from coordinate 72,402,307 downwards.
CAACAACCATAGCTAAGCTCTAGTGTTTAAACTTGTGTCAATTTTGTTAGAGCTTAAAACCAATAAAAGTGAAATTTTATAAAGCAGAGGTGTCATTTGCAATCTGTAGGTGAAGATTATGTACAACCTTCCACTTTAAAGACACCAGGACCATCTTTAACCTGTATCATGTTGGATGGCTTCTTGTGACCAGCTGTTGCTGCCACACTTGCACCACTAGAGCGAACTCCGGATTCTGCATCTGAAGTGTGAGAAAAGGAAGAAGTCTGAGAACCAAATCTGAAAGGCAGATCCAATTGATAAATCATAAAGAGGTACTCAAGAATAGATCTTATCTGACCAGTGTTGATGCTAGACAGTAAACGGCTAGAGGGGCCACCTTTGTGTGAATCTTCCAATCTGAGTAAATCAAGAAAATTTCAATGAAATGGTACATCATATGTGTACTGAAAGTGTAACATAAACGTGCACATTGGAATAATGAACATACTTGATTCTTGAAGGAGAAAATGGAGATTCCTCCTTCACATTGTGATCCCCGAGCATAGGAAATCCTATAGCAGACAGAAAAAAATTGTTATTAAGAAAAAGTAACACCAAGAAGAATAAAAGGAGAAAGAATAGGACCCTTTAAAGTATATAACTCCTAATATGCCATACTTTACTGTTCTCATTCTAGTAGAAGAGGAACCTACAGAAGCTCAATGCACGAAACTCATCTAGTCTGTGTGAGAACTATCATTATATTATGAGCCTATGAGGAGATATTTTATATAGCGTGGGTGACAAGGACTTGGGCAGAGCAGTAGCCCATCCTACTTGTCTGTCTAGAAGTCAAGTGATATGTACGACTATGCAAGGAAACTAAAAACATAAAAACAAAACTTGGAGAGGAAGTAGTTGTTGCTGACCTTTTTTGTCCTCACCATGCCCTTTAGCCATAGCAAGAAGCTCCTTTCTATTTTTTCCAACAACGTGAGACATGTCCTTGAACAGATACATGCCAAAACTTGATTATTGATGTGAAAGATTAAGATAGAAAGAAAATCAACTTGTTCAAAATGCATCATACCGGAAGAGGAAAGTATGGTGAGTTCAAATAGACATTCGTATAGTGTTCTATACATTGTTCTTTACTCTTTGTCCCAACATGCTCAGCAACTTCAGCCCAGTTCCCCAGTCCATACATTTCAGTTGCCTACACGAAGGAATTTTTAGAACAAAGACTGATATTAGATATAAGTCAAATATTACCCCCAGAGTCCAAATACTTTGATGAACAGATCAACAACAACCCAGTAGCAAATCATTTGACGGATGAAATATGAAATAAAATACCTCCAGAAGCAGTATTTCATCATCTGCATTCCAGTCTGGGCAGATAAGTGGGAAAGACAAATTGTCCTGTTGAAATGAAGATATAAAAAAAGCCAAGAAAACGCAATGAGGGATACTTTCATTTGTCCAGAATCACTCATATCAAGCGTTGCATCATATCTGGATGAAAACTAGACTGAGCACCTTGTTGAATGAAAACGGAAAGTAAAATATAAAATCAGGTTGTCTTATGTCTGCATATACGTTTTACACTTAGAAAGTTTTTATTTATTTATTTTTCTTTTTACTGGACCAGGTTTCTGTATATATATGATGAATATTGTTGAGAGGGTAAGTCCAAACAGTATTAAATGATAGTATGAGGAGGTCTGATTATCCAATTGTTAGAGAACCGCTTAAACAGGAATAAAGTCACTTCTATACAACAAGACACTTGATGCACAACTTGTGTTAAGCAAATAACCTAGAACCATAGCCAAATCTGAATAACATGATTATAAGAAAAAGAGACTGATTTCTTAATACTAACCAAAACTTGGTACGGGTGATAGCTTTTATGAGATGTCAGCTCTGCTCCTACAGAGAAACACTCTATACATAGGTCAAAATCAGGGCAAGAATTGCACTTGATTCGGATCTTCCCCGTAATGTCTTTGTTGCAATAATTGCAGTGATAAGCCCTTTTTCCTTCACTCTTCCCCTGACCTGCGTCCAAAAGTACAGAGAATTAGAAAGAAAACAACAAACGGGGTCGCATTATCTCACAGCTATACAATTACATAACAGTGGTAAAGTACCTGCAGCTGAAGATTCTAAATTCTCTCCACTGGATGCATTCTTCTTTCTCCTTGATCTGCACGATCAAAAAGTCGAAATTCAGAGTAAACCCAATTCTGTCATGAATGATCAAGAGCCACAATATGAAGGACTACCTCTTCCATTTCACTACACACACACACACTTCTACTACTGTATAACACTAAAAATCTATCCATGCTTTCAAACTGCAAGAAACTCAAAGCAATCATTACACAATAACAGCTCCACTAAATGCCCCAATTTTGCAACAAAAGCAATCAAAATCCCTAACCACAGCAGCTCAATTGCAACTTGGACCAATAATCTAATCGAAAAAGCACGAAACTTTAATCGAAAACGAACTGAAACCTCTGAGTGGGGTCCTCATCGGAGTGAAAGTTTCCACGAGAACGACCCATTGTTGAATTTGTGAGCTCACGAGCACGGGCAGCAGCACCACTCTGTGTCTCTTCAAACAACGACTTGGTATCTAATCTATATACCACAGGGACTTGAAACCCAGAAAGGATTTCAACCAGTGAAAATTGGGTGTCAAATTTCTCTGCTGCTGCTGCTGCTGAATTGGTGAGGATTTAGGAATTGGGATTTTTCAGACCAAACTAGGTATTGGGATTTAGTGTCGTAAATGCTCAAGGTCTCTGGGGTGTAATGCAATGTGACTTGAATTTTGGTGTAAGCTAAAATTGACTATCACTGTGTATCTATGTACTGCACTAATTTACAGGCACTGAAATTCTTTGTTTGGGAGCTTAAAAAAAGTAATGGTTTTTGTTGGTCTGAAAGAAGAAATTTGATTCAACAATAAAAACTACTTCTTGGAGAATGGAGATGACTTGATTTGGGCCGAGCTGTGTTATGACTTAACTGGGTTGATGTTTTTGGCTAATTGGGTTCGTGAGCCACATTTTTTTTTTTCTTTGTCAACATTCTGATTTAAAACCTCTTTTTGAACGATAAAGCAACACCATAATTCTCAAGCGATTAAAAATAACATACTAAATCAACAATTGCGCCATAAGGTTTCCAATGTCAATAACCATAACACTTTAAGCTGAAAAACATGAAGGCATCTTAATTGCGTATAAGCAATTTGACAATTTGGTACGAAGAGCTATTCAAAATAAACTATGACTCCGTTGTTAAAATGAAAAGCTCAATTGCTAAAACAAAAATATCACAAGCATGCATATATATAATGCTGCTTAGATTCTCATGTATTCTTGTTGTCTTACTCTACATTTAGATTAATTTAATGCTTGTTACAATCAAGATAGAAAAAAAACAATGTCACAATATGTAAGTTATGTTGAAATATTGAATACTTGTTATATGTTGCATATGAGGATCAAGTTTGCAAACCATATTTTTTCAATATGAAATTAGACTAAAGAAGATTGTGGTTGGAGTCCTATCCATTAAAATTGGTAATATTACCATTTTTGTTTTTTTGTTACAATAAAAAATCTTGGGGTGTGCAGGAGAGGCAAGGACAACAAGTAACTGCACACACCTGTATCATATGGGCAGCACCACCTTCAACAGGATATTGATGTTTCTTTGATTAACCACACGAGAGAAACATCAAGAAAAGACCCCCATTGTCTTTTTTCTAGACCAAAAGAGAAGGGTTTAGGGTTCTACATACGCACGTCATTTCCCTGCCCCACACCTCAGGGTGGTAATGTTACAATTGAGAATGTACAACAATTAATTTATGAGTTGAACTTAAGTTCTAATATCATTATACCAAATAGTAATACGACTAGACTAGAACATGTAAGTTGATTGGGGAGAAAAACAAGAAAAAGATACGAAGACCTTTCGAGACTAAAAACAAGATTTTGAGAAATGTTGTGATCTGTCATAATATGAAGAGGTGAAAGAACAAATTGGCTATCGAGGTGCCTACAACCTCTTCCACTTGAGGAAAATGCAAGACTACATCCGAGTTTTACATTTTGATTCACCTAAAAAAGTTTCTCTATATTTTCTGTTTCGGGGGTAAATTAGCTTTATTCAAATTTGTTTTAAAAAAAAAAACATGTGTACTTTTTTTTAGAAGAAAAAAAAAAATAAAAAAGTGTAGTCTACTAGGCTGAGTCGTTACGTGGACTTCTTATTAAAAAAGTATGCCAATCACGTGGACGGAATGGCATCCTATGAATGTTTCAGTGTGGTATTTCCGTAATATAGAAGATAACCGAGGGCGACAAAAATCGAAGCCGATAGGCGCGGAGGGCGCAAAAATTTGAATTCAGACAGCGCCACAATACACACGAGACAGAGCTGATCTCTATGCCACGTGTCCTTCACCTCCTTCCCATTTATTCAAACTTGAAATCCACCTCACTCACTTCATCCTCAGAAACCCTAGCATAGCAGAGCAGAGCTCTCTTCCGATGAAGCCCTCGTCGCGCTACAGCTCCTACGATGCACGCTCCTCCACCGCCTCCCACCACTCCTACCCGTCCTCCTCCGCCGAATTCAAGCCCAAGCACCCCGCCACGTCCTCCTCACGCGCCGTCGTCAAATCCAAGCCCTCCCCGGATCCCAACCTCACCACCATGGTGAAAAAGTTCATGGAAAAGCGCTCCTCCTCCTCGTCCAAGCCCAAGCCGATTAGCGGCACCGCCTTGGTGATTCCGCCCGATGTGATCGCCGACGGCCTGAAAAAGACGGCAAAAAATGGCTCCAACTTCGCGGCGCTGCACAGGAAGCTCTTTGGGAAAGCCACGGGATCGGCGGACAAGAAGAAGGAGGTCAAGGCGTTGACCGAGGTCAAAGGGAACACCAGGACGTTGGCCATGGTGTTGAGAAGTGAGAGAGAGCTTCTCAGTCTGAATAAGGACCAAGAATCGGAGATCGCCGAGCTCAAGTTGATGCTCCAAGAGAAGAACAAAGAAGTGAGCATTTGAATTTTGAATTTTTCCAACTTCTTTATGTTACATTTATGTAGTTGATAATTAATGTCCAAATGTTCGAAAAGATTTCGCAGTAAATTCCATATCTTGATACATTTAACTTGAACTGGAGACTAGAGTAGTGTAATTTGAATGCAATTTTTGTAATGTGGGGCTTGTTTGGAAATTTCAGGTGGACAAATTGAAGGACTTGTGTCTGAAGCAAAGGGAGGAAATCAAATCGTTGAAGAGCACGATTTTGTTCCCGGATGTTATGAATTCTCAGCTTCAAGAGTTGCTAGAGAAGCAAGGGTCAGAGCTGAAGCAAGCCAAACAAGTAATCCCAAATCTTCAGAGGCAGGTCACTTCTCTCACTGGCCAGCTCCAATGCCTTGCAGTGGATCTTGCTGAGGTATTGATTGCTACTCAACTTTCTGTACTTATTTTCGGAAAGTTTAATTCCGACTAAATTACATAGATACGGTCATGTCCTCTGTTAAGTTTGGACTATAATGTTTATGTGTGGATTGTGGTGAACTGAATGTGAAGGGAGCCAATTGCTGGTGTGTAGATTTTGTTTAATATGTGTATCTTTTGCTTTAGGTTGTACTGACAAATGTTATATTGGTTGAGTAGGTGAAAGCAGACAAACATTCGGTTAGGGCATGTTTTCAAAGTGATGACAGTATTCCCAGAACTCCAACGTATCATCAGAAAGAATCGTTGAATTCTCTGGTAAGCAAACCGCTATTAGCAACTTTTTTTACTTTGGTTGGCGAGTTTGAGTGTTAAGTCTATAGAAATCGGCAGCAGATATGTGGCTTTCAAGTCAATTTACAAAGAACTTCTTTCTTTTTTACTGATTATCTCTTGCATTCAAACAGGAGTTCAGCTCTTGTGATCCAACCAGCCCTGGTAGTCCAGATGACATGTTCCTAAAGGATTTAAATCCATGCTTAACACCTTTCTGTGCTAAATCAAAGTCCAAGGTCAAATTTTATTTTGTTTTATGTACTATGTATTGATTGTATTCCTTGAGGGTTCTGATATCATCTTAGATGACTCCCAAATCTCTCATCCCGTTGCAAATTGATTGCATTCATAAATGTTTAAACTGGAGGTTGATTTTTTTCATTGCAGGAATTTGATGAGATGGGTTACTACTCTCCACATGGCTATGATGAAAGCTTATCTAAAAACAACGTGGAGTTTGGATTTAACTCTTGTGTGAGGAAGTTGACCCGAAGTTCTGACTGTTGCCAAAATTCCGAAACAGAAAGTAGAACAGCTCATGCAAATCGGAGATCTGGTGATGCCCAACGAACATATGGCAATCGAACTCACCGTAATTATTTTTAGATCAGTTGTCATATGCTGCTTCATATTAGTCACCGTCTTTTCTTTTCACCGTAAGCACAAGCACAACATTTACTGATAAAATGCTGAAAGTCCATCATTTACAGTGGAAGAGTTTGTACGTTTAGGGAGTCGAAGTTACTGCTAAGTGCTTGTACATGGTGCACTTGAAGAACATGAATAATGAAAGTTATTTTGTTACTTAATGTTTTACTTCTAGTAAAAGACTACCTATTCAATTTGAGTACATGTTTCATTGAGTTAAAGGAATCATCTTAACTTACTTTTAGCTGTTTTCGTGAACAAATACAACATACTAATTGGAATACATTCATTTGGGAGGAGATATAACAGTGGACAAAGTAAGTCTTCTATAAGCAGTTACACCAGCAGGATATTAGGTCCATATCAATCTTTATGTAGCTGTAACATTGCCAAACTGAATCACTGCATCAATTCCATGGCACCTGAAGGAAGTGCCATTGCAAATGTTTGGTGTGACAATGTGTGCATTGCTAACATAGAAACTAGTTCTTCCCCGGTTGTTGATTCTGATCATCTTGTTATCAACACCAGTTGGGACAAGGCTCCCAGTTGGAAAATGTAAAAGGTCATTGAACGAGAGAGGCATTGGGATTGCATGGCTTGTCATGAACTCTTCAAGGTGTTGTACCGAGATTGGGGATTCAGATAATTGTGAGTCAGCTGGCATGAAGAAGGTCAAGGGCCGGTTTTGTTGTGCCGATCCATTCACCATCTGCAAAAGGATTGCAAATCCATAGTAAGACTTTGCTCTCATATCATTTACTGCATCCTGCAAATCACTGGAGATGAAACCGCGAGCGATGAGCTCTGGTTCTCCATCTAGTTGTGATTCTGATATTGGGAAGAGAGCAACAAGAAGGACGAACAAAAACAATAGAGGATCCATTTTAGGGTGGAGAAACATCGAAATTGCTTTGAGATCTGAGAATGGAGGGTAGTGTTGGAGCTGAAGGCACTTATATGTGTTAAATCCACACAGAAACAAATAGGAAAGGGCCTTTTAACTTGCAAGCAGGAATACTACACATGCATGTGTGCTTCATGAAATTGTACTTTATTAGAGGCAAGTTTTAGGTAGGTAATGCACGAGGAAGCAATTCTCATGGAAATTTGACCAGCAAAACATGAATTGCAGGCAAAAGCTTGGTAGAAACATTCTTCTTGTTGTTGCAAAAATAGGTTTATTAGTTTGGTGAACTTAAACTTTTTAATTTTCAATTATTTTCAGTTTGCTTAAGCTGGATCATGTAATAGGATGCTTCGGTAGAGAACCAAAAATGACCATATAATCTTTATCGACCACTAAACAAACTTTCATAAAGATGTTGCAATCATGTTTCAACTTACTGGTAAATGACGGGGGGTTCTACTTCACTTTGGTGCTAAAGAATGAGGGTGTTTTAGGCAAAACTTAGAAAAAGGTACTCTAAACTGATTCTCTTATTTCGTAGCATTGAAGGAACGCATATAGAGCATGTGAATTGTTTCAACTTTGTTTAAAGCTGAGAATATTTCATGAAAAAGTTTGTCCATAAATATACTGCTTATCGTCGGTCGAGATCTTTGAATTCCCAGTTCCAAGTGTATATTATAGTACTCAACTAAAGCTCTTGCAACAAGTTCTTCTAAACAATGCCATCAAGATTTCTATGGCTTCTGCTAGCTCTGCTGTGTTTAGCCCTTACACCACGAAGATCTGGTAAAACTAACTCGTCGCGTACAATTCATTAAGCTGATCTCTTTCTTAGTTGCCAAGAACTTAACTGTATATTTTGTTTGTGTAATAAAATTAGGTGGACAGTTAGAGGAATGGTGCATAGCTGATGAGCAGACGCCGGCGGACGAGCTAAAGATGGCACTTGATTGGGCTTGTGAGAAGGGAGGTGCAGACTGCAGTAAGATACAAGAGAACCAAGCTTGCTACTTGCCTAATACACTGGAGCACCATGCCTCTTATGCTTTCAACAATTACTATCAAAAGTTCAAGCAGGAAGGTGCAACATGTTACTTCAATGCTGCTGCAATTGTCACTGCCCTTGATCCAAGTAACATAATTCTGAAGATACTCTACTGAATTAGTCATTTGAGTTTGTGTGTTATTGAATTGACCTCCCTATTTTGGCTTTGGTGACAGGTCATAACTCTTGCAAGTTTGAGTATCTTCCTTGATGAAAGGCCTAGAGGATTTGCAGTGAGCCAGTGAGGTTTGAAGGTGGGAAGCACATCTAAGATTTCAGTTTTGTGAAAGCATTCTTGTATCACTTTAAAATCAAATGAAGTTACTTTTTTTTTTTTTTTTAATGAAGTTATCAATGAGATGCACTAGGAAGCCTCGAAAATCAAAAGAATTGAGGAAAAAAAAAATTCGGAAGCCACTCTTATCAGAGCCAGGTTTCGATCCTGGGACCTGTGGGTTATGGGCCCACCACGCTTCCGCTGCGCCACTCTGATTGTTGAATGCTATGTCGTTGAGTTCCATATATAAACCAATGGTTTTGTTGTTCGTTGCTATATTCTAGTTTTCTTGGGCCATGTAGCTAGTTGATTAGGCCGAACCAATGCATACCGATCTGCAGAGTTCTTTACTGCTTCTGTGCTAGGTGTGGTGGCCAAGTCTGAACATCTATCTATGGATGACCATAATTAATGTAGCTCAGAATTGTAAGGAGTGGGATTCCTTGATCTCCGGGCCTGCAATGGATAGTTATGAAGATTGCAAAGCCACATCTCCATCATATATGATTGTATTTGAACATTTAAACCAGATGTACCATATCATCTTCCCCTCGATCTCTAGGCCTTGAAAAGAAGAAAGAAGAAGAAGAAAAAGCACTAATAAGAAGGTCGATAAGGTAGGACACTAGGACGTTCTGCGCCTGCGCGCGTATATGTAGTATCACTTTCAATTATGGCTAGCTACAGCCGTGACGAGGATCGATACTTAGCTCCATCTCTTTTTATATCTCCAGGCTAGCTAGTGATCTCGATCAAGCCTTAAAGTCATTAACTAACATGATCATGATCATGATCATTCCTACAAATTAATAAGCTATATGCATGTTAGGGTTACATTAATTAGGTGTTCTTACCAAAGAAAGCCGCGTAGTTTTGCTTCCAAGTTGGTCTAGCTAGCTAATTGCTTGATCCCATTTTCACTTTTCTATCATATACAGTAGTCATAGGTGATGAAGGGAATACAGAGTCAAAAGACAAAACCTAACCTACCATCGATGACATATATATATATATATATATATACAGTCATATATATATGGACCTACAGCAATGTAATCATAGCTTAGCTTATTCTTTCCCAGTGAACTTATGATTTTGGTTGAAATATAATTTATTTTGTTTCTAGGAAGAGGCAATAGTTGGTCCCAAGAAAGGGAAGTAAATGGGTAGAGAGAGGAGAGGGAGATAAGGTGAGGGACTTGAATTCTACCACTGAATGAGTGAATGATGTCTTCCAAGCCGCACCTTCAATTTATGATCACCTTCCTTTCTTTTCACACCATGATTTAATTATTCAAGTAATATATAAAACTGACAACTTCCTAGTCACAGAGAGAAAAAGGTCCTTAATTGCAAAGCAGAGGTGAGCTAGGTGTTCTTGAGATGAGTTTCTAGAGAAAACCTCCGTCTTTCATCAATTGGCTGGGAGTAAAGGTAGGGGTTAATTGGCAAATACCAAACAAATGAAAAGGCTTTAAATTGTGAGCCTCTGTGGCTCTCTCTCTCTCTCTCTCTATATATAGAGTAGTTAGTGGGAAGTGAATGGTGGCATTGAAGGTAGGTGAGTGATCATGATGATGATATTCCAAGTGCATATTGTTGGGTGGGATTGATTCAAGTTGGTTCTTTCTTGGTAGCTCTTCTTTACTCTCTTCAGTACTTAATTTGAGCTAGCTACCACTGCACTGCTCTTAATTTTGGGCAAAGGAAAACAAAAGAAAATTAAGAATGAGCTACTTGGGTGTGGGTGTTAGTCCTGGGAATGTCCCAGTGTCTCACAGCAGCAGCACCACAAATCTAAAAGTGATCGATCGGAGAGTGAGGGTGGCAGAGTTGGTCTTGAGGTTTCTCATCTGTGGTCTCGGACTTGCCGCTGCTCTTCTTGTGGCCACTGATACTCAGGTCAAAGAGATCTTCATGATCAAGAAGAAGGCCAAGTTCACGGACATGAAGGCCCTTGTGTAAATCCTCAACTCTTCAATCTCTCCCGTTAGTTATCTTTTACTGAAAAATTTCATTGCTTAAATATATATTTGTGTAGGTTTTTGGTGATAGCCAATGGAATAGCTGCTGCTTACTCTTTGCTGCAAGCACTGCGCTGTGTTATGAGCATGGTTAGAGGAAATGTTCTCTTCAGCAAGCCCTTAGCTTGGATTATATTCTCAGCTGATCAGGTATGATCGATTAATTTACAGATGCATCTTGATAATCATCATTTCTAGCTCCCTTTACTAATGACTGTAATTAGATTTGCTAGCTGGTTTTGTGATTTTGCATATGTAACTTCAATTGAAGAAGAAACTCATCCTTATCCAAATCAAGTAGCTGGTCTTGATTGTGTGATGAAATAATTAACTTGTTGATTCTGTGAATTAAGGTGATGGCATATGTGGCTGTGGCTGCAATAGGAGCTGCGGCACAGTCTGCGGCCTTGGCCAAGTTGGGGCAGTCGGAGCTACAATGGATGAAGATCTGCAACATGTATGACAAGTTCTGCAACCAAGTTGGGGAGGGAATTGCGAGCGCGGTGATAGTTGGCCTCAGCACAATCCTCATCTCTTGCATTTCTGCTTTCAATCTCTTCCGATTGTATGGTGGCAACAAGAACAAGAGCAGCTCCAGGTGGTAGTAGGTCGGAGGGATCATCACTTTTGTCTATTATACATAGCAACTACCAACCACCAACTACTTGTGTAACTAGAAGCTTTACTGCTCTACCTACTTGATCGTTTACTCACCCTTCAAATCCATTGGTATATTGACCATTGCCCTTCTTATGTGTGATGAGCTTATACTGATGAATGATGATCATGTAAGTTTAGGCTTTTGGCTACCTTTAAATTTCATAATAATGTGAGCTCAAGTTTTTTGTGTAGAGTGAGTTTGTTCCATGTATTTACTTTTCCAGTTAATAATTCCATGCAGTTGAACCCACAAGAGGGATATGAGTTTGGGGGACCATGTATTTGAGTTGTGCCTACTGTTAGCCAACCGCAGTTTAACATAAAAATGATTATATACATGGAAACTCATGCTTAGTTTTGGAACTGTATTCTCTCAAATTAGTGAATGGAATGGATTAAGCTGTCTACAAGCTTCAAGTTTGAGGCAAGAGATCGGTAGGGGACTTCTCAAATCCCAGCTACCAAGTAAATGAGATTAACTACTTCTTTTGGCCTAATATGCTCTGATCATGAAGTTGAAATTTTTACAAAAACAATAGGCTCAGGAATGCTAGTAACTTTCTGCAAGAGGAGAGGGAGAGTAGCCCTAATTGGGCTCCATGTTTCCAACATGTGCATAGGGATACCATTTTACTATTCTCTTCTGTTGAGGGAAAAGTCATAGAACCGTATACGAGTTTTATGCATTCAATTGCGGAACTGTAGATACATTTTATTTTTTGTAATGACTGAACTGATAAGCTAAGTTGGTATGTGTTTTTCTTGCTGAATCAATGATAAATTGACGAGAGAGGAGGACTTTTAGAATGAAACTCCAATGAAGTTCACATCAACGGTTGAATGAATAGGGGAGTGCAAATTTGGTATGTGTTTTTCTTGCTGAATCAATAATAAATTGATGAGAGATGAGACTTTTAGAATGAAACTCCAATGAAGTTCACATCAACGGTTGAATAAATAGGGGAGTGAAATTTGCACTCTCCTTTTTGTAAACCACACTCCCATTTTTATTTTAATATATTTATTTCCACAATTACCTTTTTGACTACTCTCCTCTCTCTCTCTCTCTCTCTCTCTCTCTCCTCTCTTATTTGCATCTGGTTATTCCTTTTTCTCGCCGCTAGTTGTGAGCTGTGGGTCTAATACTCTAATCAAAGCCGCCAAAGATGGCTTCACCAATTCATTTTCCATCCTCCGATGCTCACCAACGAGTTATTCATCGCCGGCCTTCGGTAGCTGAGCCTAATAGTCAAATGGTACGACGACGGCGTTTGGCTGCTCGAGTTCAATTGGCTAGCGCCGCCAATTGAAAATTGAGTTGTCGGGCAAGGGGTGGCACGTGAAGAATTATGAAGAAGTGGTGGAGAAACTGGATGAGGTCGGCAACACGAAACCATAAGTCGATAAGGGTAGGAGCAGACGAGATCTGTAGCAGGGCTCCAAGACCTTTTTTTTCTTTCGACAGTGTTGAAGAAACCACCGCCATTGTCGGAGAGACGAGAGAGAAATAAGCATATCAATTCCTTTCTTATACTTTCTTGTTCAGACCCCTAACCCTTGCTATAGGTTCCTCCTCTCCAAACCTTCCCAACCCAACCTATTGACTTGGCCATTGGCTACGTACAAAGAAGTTGGATGTAGAGAGTTTGAATAAGAAAGCTCTCTATTGGGAATTGATCGATTTCAAGTGGGTTTAGTTCTGGAAACTAATTTTAGTTGCCTAGCATGGAATGAGCACTGACTAGTAAGAACTGAATTGAATTCTTGAAAGATTAGTCTTAGAAGATGGAGAGATAAGACATTTTTTTCAGAGAAGATTGAAGGGGAAGAGGTTCAGGTCGTTCAGCAGTAGTGAGAAAGTCAGATAGGAAGAAGACAAAAAGAAGATGATAGAATATAGATTTTTTTTGATGAAAAGAGGTCAGCCAATTATATAGATTCAGCAAGCAGTATAAAAACGAAACACCCCTAAGGGGTCGACAGAAAGAATCGTTCCTTAGAGCACCCTAAAACCCTACTCAACACAAAATAGGAACCCATCATACCCCTAGTACACCCACCTTTTAGAAATTTCACGCACTTTTATTCTAACAAAAACTTAGTACTCCGAAGCTTGAATAAAATGTCCCTCAGAGTTACTAAATTTTTGCGATCTCTTCTCTCAAAAAAAGAAAACATAAAGCCCATCATCTTTTCGTGAGAAAAGATGCGAGCTCAAACTTATCTTGAAAAATAGAGAACTAACAGTTCTATGAAACCAATCAGGCCAGGCCCACACTACCAAGGCCCAAAATCGAGGAACCCTAGCACACCAGGCCCAAACCCAACTGAGTCCAGCCCTAACAAGAGCTCTAGTTCGCCCTAGGAGCACCATCTCTGTCGCCGCCAAAGACCCACCGCCGACTCCACCTGCACTGCCTCTATCATCGTCAGAGGTGCCGCCGATGGCCATGCCACCTTTACCGCCACCAAAGCAAAAGCAACCAACGACCCTGGGCAGAAGTTGCGTCGCTGAAGCCATCCACAAGCAACGTTGCTCCGCTGGCGTCACCGAACCCAATATCCCACTTCTACCAAAACTGGCTGTGCTGGACGAGAGAGTAATCATCCCAACACGATAGCTTCCAATCTCAGGCCAAACCACCCCTAAATCAATCCCGGGATCTCCATCACATCCATCAAATCCCCAGACGACGGCTGAATGCCAAACCAGTCGTCTTTGCTACCAAACTAGCCACCACTGCAGGGCGAGACGACCCCTGTCCTCATTCCAAAGCACCTCCGATCCCAGATCCGATCGGCCACACACCTATCACTGCCATCACATCCAACAACTATAGCAATGAGAAAAAGGCCAAAGCCTACGTTTAGGGGATACCGACGAAGAAGCCCGCCGCCACCACCGCAAATTAGACGAGAGAGAGGAGAAAGGACCCCCTTCCCTGTCAGAGGAACAGAGCTGCCACTAGTCGAAACCAACCGCCGCGGAGAAGCCTCTCTTGCGAGAGTCAGAGAAGAGAGCATTTTTTGGGATTAAACTCTAATAGATGATAGAATATAGATAATGTAAAGGGTAAATTGAGAATTTCTTTAGATAAGAAGTGTGGTTTACAAAAGGGGGAGTGCAAATTTCACTCTCCAAATAGGGGAGTGAAATTTAATTGAGACGAAAATATATAAGTAATTATATCTTCTTCTTTTTTCTAAGAAGTGAACTTAAATTTTAGGGAAAACTACTGTTTAGTCCCTGAAGTATGCCTTCGTCCTCGTTTCAGTCCCTGCCTTTCTAATTTAATCCCAAAAGTCCCTGAACTCACAATTTTCAATCCAACCGGTCCATTCCCTCCATTTCCTCCGGTTGCTCGATGACGTGTCAGTTATGTACTTGCCAACTCAGTGCCACGTAAGACACCGATTGTGTAACGTGACAAAAATGCCCATGGTTTAATTTTGACTACTGTTAATGCTCAAAATCTGGCGGTAGCCAAACCTCCGTTTAACGCAGGTCCGGCGGGCGGACCGCTACTCTCAATGTTAATGCTCAAAGTCTGGCGGTAGCCAAACCTCCGTTTAACGCGGGTCCGGCGGGCGGACCGCTACTCTGTATACTTGGTAATTCCTGCTAGCTGCCAAGTGAAAGACAGGGCGTCAGAGGGAGACCGCGTTGGGCGGTCTTCACTTCTCCGATGCCTAAGTCAGTTGATATATAGGCGGCATAGTAATAAATGAGAGTTAATGCGTAATAATGAAGAGAGAAGAGAGGACCTTTTTATAGGTGAGGAGAGGTCTGATCTTCTCTTTGTTTTCGATGTGGGACTGATATGCTTCAGTTCCCAGTTTCAGTAGCTTCTGATGCCGTCTTGGCAGAGTGCGTGGCGGCGCGTCAGCGGTGATCCTGGGGAACGTTTGTGCTCAGGCCGTGGCCCGCCTGGCTGCCTATCTGTGGGTTACTCCTTTGACGATAGTTGGTACCTCTGGCGGTACGATGAGGGTGTCTGATTATAGCTAATTATGCTTTGCAACGTACATGTAGGTACAAGTCCCCCAAGTCCCCAGTCAAGGAGGGCAATCTTGGTTGGGGAGTTGATCGGCGGTGTGAAGCGTTTTCTTCCGCTAGACTTTTGCAGAAGCATAATTAGCGTCAGTGCGTTGTCAACCATGGATATTACTGAGCAAACGCTTTATACCCTTTCGGGTGGGCCCCTGCTAGGCCCCCCAGGGAGTCCCCCACTCCCCGGCTAAGATGGACCTCCGGATGGTCGCGAAATTTGTTTGGTGAGGGGGAGCTGCTACAAACACTCAAAGCAAATCAAACCTGAGAGGGATTTCCTCAATTCAAACGAGACCAGGCAAATCAAACCCAACCAACACAAAAAACCAAAAAAAAAAAAAAACAAGAAGAAGAAAACCAGAGGAGCTGTGAAAGCTTATGATGGGAGTGTCCTTGCTGAGGTGAGGCAGAGGGTCGGAGATGCTAATGTGGAGGGGGGCGAGCGGAGCTCTCATGACTCGAAGCAAGAGTCTAGAAGAGCTAGGCCCAAAATTGAAGATGTTTCTTGATTGGAATTGAAAATTTGAAGATTAGAATCCTAAACCACACCATTTCCACAAACCAACTCAGCAAAACCCATAAACTCATACTCATATCCCACACCATTGTCCCGCAGTAATTTGCTTCCCAACAAAACCAGACAAGAAAATCCAGTTCCTTTAATCACAAGCACTTACCTTGTGCTTTAGATCCAAACCAAAGACTCCACATCCCATGAAAACAAGAGAGATACATAGCACTTCAACATTCAAGAATGGCAGCCTAGATGGGTTCCTTCAAGCACAGTTCCAAGAGAAAAGAGAGAGGCTTCTCTCCACCAACTGAAGAAGAACTCCACCTCCAACACACGATTCCGAATTCGGCTTCTTCATAATCGCCTTCACCTCCATTAGCTGGTGAGAATTCTTCTACAGATAGTCATTGGGGTTTGATTTCATCCTCACAAAGCTCCCCACGACTTTGTCCCCAAACAATTGAGCTCTCCTCTTCTGCTTCTTCCTTTACAGCCGCCGCCTATCTTCTTCGTCCTCGTCCAAAACGTCGTCGTTGGACTCATCGGACGAATCATCGAAAATTTCGATTCGAAATCATCCTCGAGATTATCAGCTAAATGCGGCTGGAGCAAATCATAGATCTTGATTGGAGCAATGGTTTTCCTCTCGAACACAGAATGGAGCCCTTAGTCGCAGATGATCCTCTTCCTCTTGGTCGGATGGAGAAGCTTGCGGTGGTTGACATGGTCAGTGATAATCGCAGCAACGTCGTATTGGGAGATCTGCTTAGTCGTGTCCTTCCCAACTGACTTGAGAAATTCAATCAGCGGAATTCTGAAGACTGAGATCAGTGGTGGTGATGGGGTTGGACATGAACTTGGACAGATTTTCATTCAATGGTGAGATCAGTGGGTTTGTGATCGGAAGATTGAGATCAGTGGTGGTGATGGGGTTGAGCTCCGGCCTAGATAGAAGATCTATGCAGAAAGAAGAAACAGAAGAATTAAAAAAAAAAAATTAAAGAGGGAGGATTTCGTCACTTTACACAATCGGTGTCTTACGTGGCGCTGAGCTAGCAAGTACATAACTGACACATCATCGAGCAACCGGAGGAAATGGAGGGAATGGACCGGTTGGATTGAAAATTGTGAGTTCAGGGACTTTTAGGACTAAACAGTAGTTAGCCCTAAATTTTATAAATGAACAACCATTCTAACAACTTATGATTTGTTCCGCTGAATTTTACAAATTAACTATCTTAGATTAAGTTCTGCTCATGTAGTGTTCACGGTACACCTTAACGATTGTGATCATCATTTATGATTTCATTCAAAAAAGTTACCTAACCATATGATTAAAAAAATTCCTCACGAGAAAGTACAATTTTTCTCTATATAAAAAAAAAATGTACAAAAACAAAAAGGAGCTGTTCTCGTGGTCGGCACGTGTCTCAGACGCTGACGAGGCGGAAGCATACAAGTACCGGGAATCCAGTGGACAACGAAACCAGTAAAAGAAACCAAAATATCTTATTGACTTTCCTTTTCCACAAACTCCCACAATACCATTGGTCGCTGGACGAAACAGTATCGTCATCAAACCACAGACGATCATACAAGCGGGCTAATAGCCACACCTCTCCTCTCTTCTCTTCTTCCCGCAGCTTCCTTCTGGAAAATTTCACCGCCTCTGTGCTTTTGATTTATCTGTTCGTCTTCCACCTCCGCAAAACCCTAATTTTCAGAGAAACTCTCTCGACCTTTCGATTTGGATCGTCAGAGTGATGTCAGAGAAGTTCTCCGCCACGCTTCGAATCGGAGACCTTAACGACTACATAGCTCCCTCTCAGGCTTGCATAGTTTCTCTCAAATCCACCCCTACAAAGCCCTCTGATAAGTCTCAGGTCAATTTCTGGTGCTCTCATTTCCCTAGTGGTTTCACTAAGTTTCGGTTTGATCTATGAATTTATAGTTACTGGAGTGGATTAGTAAAATTAAGCTTACTTTGTGAAGGTTGCAACTTCCAGCAAGCAATTGAAAACAGAACCGGTTAAAATTTCACTCAAAGATTGCTTAGCATGCAGGTAATTCGTCAATTCCATATAATTTTGAAGAAATGAGATGATTTGAAATTAGAGTTTATCTTTTTTTCGTTGGTGAAGTTCGAATTTTGTGTTTTTATTTTTTATGTAGTAAAGAATGAACATTTAGAACTCATATAGTTGAGGAACTACTGAGAGATTGAGAAATATGCACATAATTGTGAAGAGTAGGTACTGTTTACGAAGTAATTGGATGCACTATGATTAGGACTCTCTGTTGAAAGTTTCGTTCTTATGGATAATGTCTTTGATTTGGTGTGACTGTGCAGTGGGTGCATAACATCGGCCGAGACGGTTATGCTGGAGAAGCAAAGTTTGGATGAGTTTCTTTTGAATGTTGATAAAGGAAAAGCTGTCATTGTCTCCCTATCTCCCCAATCAAGAGCTTCACTTGCAGTTCATTTTGGGATTTCGCAACTTCAGGTAATATTGTAACTTGTATTTAGTTTGTCTTCCCTCCCTCCTATGAGTTTAAACTTGACTTTTATGAGGGAAAAGCTAATCATATTATGCATATATCATGATCTATGCCTCCAATGCACATTTGTAAGTATTTAGAATTATAGGATATAAGTATATACATATATATATATGTGTGTATATATTTTGAACCTGTACTAATACCTGTTCATATTGACTTTTAGATATAGGCAGTAAGTTAGTTTTAGATGTTGACTTTGAAATTTTAACATCACAGTTTGTTCCCATTTTTCAGGTCTTTAGGAAATTGACAACTCTTTTTAAGTCCCTGGGCGTAAAGGCTATATTTGACACAAGTTGCAGTAGAGATCTAAGTCTTATTGAATCTTGTAATGAATTCATGACAAGGTACAACCAGTCAACTGATGATGAAAGCCGTAAATCTTTGTTGCCCATGATTTCATCAGCATGTCCAGGTATATGTCTGAACCTATCAGCAGTTTGATAATTGCATCACATCCTCTTTTTCCTTTCCCCCTCCTCAGCACACAGTAGAGGGACATAAACTGAAATGGGGAATTTCATTTTATCAGACAGTAGTTCAATACGGCATTGAAATCTCGTTTTTGTTGGTAAAGAAATTTGACAAAGTTATCTATTATTGCAGGCTGGATATGTTATGCTGAAAAAACACTTGGATCCTATGTACTGCCTTATATTTCTTCAGTGAAGAGTCCCCAGCAAACAATTGGAGTTATTGTTAAAAAGCATATATGCCAAAAAATGGGTCTTAGGTAATTTTTTTCTTGCCAAACCCCTACTCTGCAGTCTGCACACAGTTCATCTAAACTGTGATCGAAATCGTGATTTGAATCATTTCTGCTCTGCAAAGTAGTTCCTAAGAACTATAATATTAGATGTTGATAATATTCACATCCCATTTACTCAAATTTTTGCTGTTGCCATACTCTGCTAAGTGGGAGTAATACATATAAGTCATGAAATTATTGACCTATAGTTAGGTTCTAAACATGGGATTATCTTTGTGTTCCTCCCCATTCTTTTTCTTGGTTTATTCTGTACCATTACACTGGAAATTAACAAATTTCTGTAAGACCTAGTATATTAGCATCAAATTTTTTTTTTTCTATTAATTTCATGAGAAATTACCTTTTATTTGTAGGCAGACTATTAATACTTTAGTCCACATCTGATAGTAGGCTAACTTGGCCTTAGTGTATGAATTTTAAAGTATTTAGTGTTCTCTGGGTGTAACAGGAAGTATATAACTGAACTATGTCTGTTTTTCATTGTATATTTGTATATGCCTGATTTAATCAGAAAACATTTATTTGACAGGCCAGATGATGTTTACCATGTAACAGTGATGCCTTGTTATGATAAGAAGCTTGAGGCGTCACGCGATGACTTCGTATTTGAAGTTGATGGAGCCAAGAGTAATGAGGATGGAAGTCTTAGCGTTTCAGAGGTAGATTCAGTGTTGACAACTGGGGAAGTTTTAGATCTGATACAGGTGAGGCCCCAAATGGTCATATTTACTCCCATATCCACTTTTGTGGTCTCTGAATGATTCTGACATCTATCAACTTAATCTCTTTTGGGGGTGCTTGCAGTTAAAAGGAGTTGATTTTGAGGGCTTAGAAGAGTCTCCACTAGATAGCATGTAAGACCTGCAAATGTTTCTAACTTGCCTTCTTCATGTGCTGTGGAGTTTTTAACATGTTGTTCTGCCAGGTTGACAAACTTTAGTGACGGACATCTTTACGGAGTCCGCGGAAGCTCAGGGGGTTATGCAGAAACAATTTTCCGATATGCTGCTAAAGTAATCTTTGGAAGAGAAATTGAAGGCCCTGTGGACTTCAGAACTATTAAAAATTCAGACTTCCAGGAAGTGACTTTAGAGGTAAGTGAAGTTCTTAAGGATTTGAGTTTGACCACATATTTGCTAGGGTTATAGTGTAGTCCTTGTTACAACTTGAGCTTTGTTGATCTTTGGCCTATCCGTATTTCTGCATAATAAATAGGGGAAGGTCACCAAATTTTTTTTGGCCCACTGGGTGTCTTGTCTGTATCCTTAGAATGAGCCTAGAAATGATTCTGTTTGCTGATCTGTTTGGCCATGTTTTCTGGCTTTTATCTATTCAGAACTTGTTGTATTAATGGTATGATAATTTTCCTTGTCATTATTCCTGGTATATCTAGGTATTGATATGCATCTTTGAAGTATTTTTTACAAGTGTGTGCATCCCTAAAGGCTAAAGTTGTTTTAGTGTGTAGATTTTTAAATAACTTGTGTCTAATTTCATGTATAAGCATTCGCTGCTCATTGTTGTGTAAGGCATTGATGTGTGCTTTTCATTTAGGTGGAAGGAAAGACTGTATTGAAATTTGCACTATGTTATGGATTTCGGAACCTGCAAAACGTTGTCAGGAAAATCAAGATTGGGAAATGTGATTATCATTTTCTAGAGATCATGGCATGCCCTTCTGGTATGTTTCTTGTAAATTCTTATTTGCTATTCACAACTTGTGACTCTGTGGGTTTATATGTTCACTTATTCTTTCTGTGAAACTGGAATTTGTGAATTTATACTAACATGAATTTTCACAGGCTGCTTGAATGGTGGAGGACAGATAAAGCCAAAACCTGGGCAATCTGCAAAGCAGTTGATTCCATTATTACAAGCAGCTTATGCGGAAAATGTGAGTATCTGATGAACTTAATTTCAGTGATTTTGTGAACTCTACTTCCATTATGAGACTCATACTTTTATATTTCTTGGCCTTTTTATGTGGTAGATATTTGAAAGATATTTCTCTAGTCCTAGCACATTAGTTGGACTATTGGGACATTATACCTGACAGAAATGTCCAACAATTATTCTTTGAGATAACCATGTTGATCCTTGGGCTCTGAAGTTCAAATATTTCTTACCAAGGCAGGTATTGCCTGAGAAGCCTATAATGGATAACCTGCTCATATTGTCTTCAACTGGATCATTTGTTATTTGTTATTTGTTATTTTTATTTATTTTTTCTTGGGGAAGGATGGGGGTTCAAACTTAGGACGTCATCCAACACTGTTAATGTAAAACGCCCAATGTTTTCACCAGATGATTAGAACGCAAATACTTGCATAGTTCCACCCTTGTTCTGTCTCAAGAGAGGCAATCTCCTTGATTCGGAAATACAATAAAGATATGTTTGTCCAATGTGTCTAAGAAAGAGCGAATGCATGTTTACATAGTTCCCACTAGACCCTGGTTTTCCATGCGGGATCTTTTTACTGTCAATCTTTGCATATATTTATTTAGCTTTCTCTGGTGGTATTGGAACCTTTTTGGCCTTTGAATGGTTGTGTTTAGACATATATTGACGATCCTTGAATACTTTACAGGTTTTGGTATCTGATCCTTTTGCAAATCCAATAGTGCAAAGCTTATACAATGAGTGGCTCGAGAAACCTGGTTCAGAGAAGGCCAGGCAACTCATGCACACAGAGTACCACCCTATCGTGAAAAGCATAACTTCTCAGTTACACAATTGGTGATTGACTTCCGTGCTTGGACCTCCAGTTTTCTCAACAAGATGCGAACATCCCTAGACAGCCCCGTTTGTGTAGCAAGGCTCGTGATCTGGGATTCGTCAAATTTTGATATAGAGAACCAATATTTCTTTTGACATTTTTTTTCTTTCCCAACTAATGTCGTGTATATAGAGAACTTAATGAATAGAAGAAAAGAATCAATTGCATTATTTCATTATAGCAAATATATCTTCGGAGTGTCCGATACGTAAACCGGGCTTTCCAGTTATCTGGATTTCTACATTGGTATCATGTAATCAATTACACAAAGATCATTCTATAGTCTATAGTGGGAAATAGCGAAGCTTATTTGGTTTATCTGAGTTTGGATTCAATAAATGTAGCTCCCAAAAATCAACAATCATCTATTCATTATTCTTGTTGTCCTTGTTATGTAAAATCGCCAACATCCTTAACAGTAATCCCATAAGATATGGCATGCCACCTAGATACAAAACATATATAGTCGCCACAAGTATGGTTCGGTTTACAGATGGAGAGAAGTATCTACATCATCAGAGTCACAATCAGTATCCCAATCTTCAAATTTGTTCGAACTAGTACTGTTTGATGAAGGGCTGCTTGTGACTGTTGGCCATAAGTTGATCAACAGCTGGGTTTCGGTTCCCGTATGTATATAATCCTCCTCCTCATACTTGGTCTGCAATGTTGGCCATAAAGAAAGAGAGAGAGAAACTTGGGACAACGGTGACCCAAAGCCATGGCCATGAGCAAGGACTAACTGGTCAGGCTGAGGGTGTAAAAACAAACTTGCTGGCTCCTTGTAATGCATACTGGGATCCATGCTCTTCGTGGTGAAGTGGTTTGGTGCTGAGAGGGGAAGCGCTCTCAGTACCTCTCTCTCTGCTCTCATCGCCTTCACTCTCTGCAGCTGTTTGAATCTTTCTTGCAACAGAGCAATGGAGGAATGAATGACAGCAGTGTCATTATGGCTTTCCCTATCCATTTATTTGATCAGCAACTAGTTGAAGAATCTTTGGCTTTCAGAACTGGGGTGGTGAGTACTGAGTACTGGTGGGAGCTAGCTTAGAGATATGAAGAGGAACTAGCTAGCATTAAATAGCTTTCATGCATATATATGGAAGAGTGACATGTATATATCTATAGCGCGTTGTATCTGCTTCAATTAGTTTAAGGAGTAGGTTTAGTCGTTCGATGAAATTCGAAGTGGTAAGTAACTGGTAAAGAAATAAGGAATGAGAATCGGCGGAGAAGCTGCAAGGTCCAAAAAGAAAAGGGTCGTGTGGCCAAATCTAAGGGATGTACTTAATTTGTTTGTTTGGTGTATGTAGGGGGAGAGGCAAAGTGCTAAACAGCCAAAGGCATTACTGCTAAAGAAGAAAATGGTTTGGAGAAGAGTCCAAAGAGAAAGAGAAGAGAATGTTAGAAGTTGGAACAAGCACATGCATGGAAGGAAGTGTTTGTTGGAATAATAGGTTGGATGATACTCTATCAATTAACTAGCTGCCGCTATTCCCAAGTAACAACTAGCTGCCTCTTTAGCTTTTGAAGATGATGGAGCTAACTAACTAGCTTTTTTTCTTTTTTTAGTGGGGCGCTGTATTGGATTTCATTTTCTATATCTTTTCAAACTCCTTTTCCTCTATCATTTCACTCAAGTAACAAAGTGGGGCGGCACGAACAATAATGTATGGCAAAGACAAAAATACCAACATTCTTTCTCAATATATGTGTGTGTGTGTTTTGTCTTCGAGTCTTTGGAATAGAATGGCATGCAGAAAAGAAAGCTGCGCATAGTAGACGAGTAGGATTGGATGCTTCTTTTATGGAGCATGAAATGAAAAGAACCCGATCTTTTTGAATAGTTAACTTTCTTCAGATTCCGAAGCTCGAAATATTGATAATAGAGATGAACTTTTATCTAGACAAAGCGTGCAATTAAAGTTCCTACTCTAGTTATCCATTCGCATTGTGTTGGGGTAAATGCACATGCGTACAAGTGGGAAATTCAGCCGGCCAGCCATGTCTCATGTATATATGTTTCTAAGACATTGATAGTTTGAGTTCAAAACCTTCATCATCTTTTTGGTGTGACATATTCATATTTTTAGCTAGTTTGGCAAGCACTTTGTAATAAGCTCAATGAAGAAAGTTTCAACATATATGGGCTTGGAATTAACCTATTTTGCATATAAGCGAGGCTAAGGATGCTCATGTCCACGCTCATACAAGAGATACTAACAATGCGCATGTAAGTGAGGATTATCAACCAAAAGATATCGCATGTTTTTCCAATGTGCAGAAACCATCATAATTGTTTCCACAAAAAAAAAAAAAAATGTCTGAGACCATGACTTTTGATCTAAAATTGTGGATTATAGCACTTTTTTTTTTTTTGCTGAAATCGCATGTTTTTTTTTATAATTTTTTTCACAAAAATTTCTCACCCATGAATCATAATTTTTAAGCAATTCTAGAACTAACTCAAAAATATCAATCCGATCTTTTTCTGCAATTTTCCAAAGTCAGTAAACCGAAATCATTGAAGAAAAATCAAATAGATAGTTTTACGGTTGGAGAAGCTCCTAAAAATCATGTTTTACCATCAATGTTTGAGTAGTTTGACATGTTTTCACATGCCACGTATGATTGTTTAAATGTATAAATGTTTTTTTCCTAAAGTTAGAGACCGGGAGTGATTTTCCCATCCCAATATTAGACTTCCAGGGATAGGGCATCTTCAAATTCTTCAAATGCATTTCGCAAAGAATTAGTCGAACAAAAATATGTTTCGGCAATAATATAAAATGGGGACCCTTACATGTAACATTACTATAATGCGTATATATATATTTTTTTTGTGCACGGTATGGAGTAATACTAATACTCATAGTGAGTTTTGTGTAATGTTTTTTTTTTAGAAGAAATAAAATCCATTAATAACCGAAAAGATTACAACGCATTGGAATGACCGGTTGTGGTACTACACCACGACACACATTCCTACAAAGATCCATAGTTATGGGTCCGTCGCTAATAGCAACATCCATGAGCCAAATGAGCCCAACCCCTAACCAAATTTTACGCCCGAAACCACGAGCTACTTCCCGAGAGTACCGATACAACCTCGCCACCAACATTAGACAGAGCCAATTTACCCTCTTCAACACCGTGTCCAAGTACCGCCAGACCACGTGCAAAGGCAATCCACCCTCATGTTGACAACCAGAAAGCACCGAAATTAAAACCCATAATTCCTCGGAGTAACGCCACAATAATGGCACGCCAAACCTAAAACGACTCCCAAACCCTAGCTCGAAGGAGTAGGGACTTATTGAACCTAACCAAAAAACTACCAAAGTAAAGAAAAACCTAAAACGAACCAAAAAAGTGCTGCAATACTCAACATACTTGTCCCAAACAACTGCCACGGGATAGTTGATAAACCTCATCGCCGAACAGATGACGGCACCATCTTCCCCTCCAAAAGATTTGGACCACCTGTTGGACACCAAACAAACCTGCATATTCCACCGCCATAGCAACCCATCCCGGAGCATGCTTCCTTGCCCATCTGCAAAACCAATCCCAGGTATGCCGCAAGACACCATCTTTGATGAATCAAGCCCTTCGCCGTCAAACCGCCCCCAAGAACCCATAAGCACAGCCGCATACCTCCACCCACAACCGTCAACGTCCAGATCCGATGAAGGAGGCCGCCGATCCCGTTTTCCTGTCAGGCATGAAATCGTAGAACTGTCATCGCCGCCATCGAGAACAAGTAGCCATATTGCACCAGCGTCGCGCCTCAACCACCATAGAACCTCCCAAAACTCGTCCAGCAGCAAACCCCCCACACCGGTGGAGCCAAAGGCCCACGCCGACGCTAGGGCGCCGCCGGACGAGAGCCACCACGTAAAACTGAAGAAAACCAACTCTCTGTTTTGCAACCCTAGAGCTCCGAGAAAAGTGGAGTAGTTGAGTTTTGTGTAATGTTTATACTTTTAGTCTTTAATTATTGATTTTTACAGACTTACGGTGCAAGTCATTATTATTAGTACATTCTATGTGTATGGTGCATGCAGGAGAGCTATAATATGGTCCCGGACCATGGTATACTTGATGGTCCGGATTGATGTCATTAGTCCATATGATTTGTACTTATTTCTGATTGGTCTCTTAATTTTTTCACTCCTTGCAAGGTCTCTACCAAATTCGAGTGATATTATTAGTTTGGACCACCACATGACAATGCCACATAAGAGCAAGTTCACCCTTTGGGTCACTGGGTCAAACAAGTTTTTATGTTTGTTTCCACCCGTTGGGTCTGGATCACTGGGTCAGTTTTCAAACTGACTTGGATCACTTTCTAGGTCGTCAGTTTCCTCTACAAGCTGACCTAGATTGACCGATGTCAATTTGGAAACAGACTCATACCCAATGGGTGGAAACAAACATAAAAAAGTATTGAACAGTGTCTAACCCAGTTATTTGAGACCAAAAGTATTTTGGCTGGAGACTTAAGAATATTCAGTTCACTAGGTCGACACGTGCGGCCCAAAATAGACCTACAGTTGGTATTGGGGTTATAGCTTTACCCAATTCAAGGTTGATAAGTAAAACGAGCCCTTATGCAACTCATGTAGGCGACATCAATTAAGAATTTATCATTCAATAATCCTTCTATTGCAAGGAATCTGCCAAAACCTGTAAATATATATACGAGGGTTCTAGGGAAAAAAAGGATAAAACTTATCATATATTCATATCAAAGCCTCCCTCGGAGCAAACCTCAATTTTCGTTGAACCTAGAGATAGTCAAGGACCGCCTTAGCAGCCTTTGTGATTTTCCAACTTCCCAGTGAAAGTTTTTGTTTCAAAAAAAAAAAATCCCAGTGATTGCTCTCTGCTCAGTCTACAACACTGAATATTGATTCTGTGACGCTAGAGATCACACCAGAAGTCTTTATCTGTAAGGCATAGAGAAGAACCTTGGGACAAGGTTGGTGCTCTCCTCATCCACAAGCTTGAGCAAGAAGTCAGGTCAGGGACACCAGACGATTCACACCCCACGGTGTTGGCACGCCGCGCACCAGCAAAAAGAAAGTCTTTGCTAGCCTCCTTGGTCGAGCCAAACACCAGTAACATAGTGACCTAGTGACTTGACCCAGTAACTCAACGAGTGAACTTACTCTAATAATTTGAGATATTAAAATAATTACTCGGTGCATGCATGGCCGCTTCTAAAAGGATATATCTAATTATCTTGAAGGCTAGCGTTTGACTATATATATATATGTGGACTCATTTAAAGAAAATTTTCTAATACAAAACTTGAAAACTAGCTAGCTAGCTGGCCAAAAACACAACTTGATGATAATTAAGATATTATAGCAGCCGGCCTTGAGAGTTTTATTAATTACTACACTCCATAATAAAGTATCAAAAGAAGTATGATCGGGCTAGTTGTTTTACAGTTAAAGATGCAGAGAAGTATCTACATCATCAGAGTCACACTCAGAAGTTTCCAACTTGTTCGATGTACAAGTTTCTACTGAAGTTGATGAAGATGAAGAGGTGTCTGTGACCGTTGGCCACAAGTTGATCACCGGGATCTCATTAATGATCTTCCTCCTCCTCCAATGTGTATAGTACTCCTCCTCACACTTTCTCTTCTGCAACTGCAATGTTGGCCACAGGGACAGTGAAGATGATGACGGAGACCCATGACCATGAGCAAGCTGGACATGATGATCATGAGCATTAGGATGGAAAAGCAACCTTGCCGCTTCCGGCTCGTAGTTCATGGAGTGGTTTGGCTCAGAGAGAGCAAGCCTTCTCAAAACCTCTCTCTGTTCTCTCATTACCTTCACTCTCTGCAACTCTCTGAATCTCTCCTGTAATAGAGCAATGGAGGAACGAACGACTACTGTGCCGTCGTTGCTAATATCCCTGTCCATTTGACAACAAACTCAATATTTTTTAGACTGGTATAATAAGAAGTGACCTATGAGGAGGAGCCTTAAATAGGTTTCATGCATATATAGGAGATCGGGGATATACATTGACACGTATCTACAAGATTGTCTGCTTCCGTTAGTTTAATAAGTGAGAGTTGAGTCATTCGATGAAATTCTAAGTGATATAAGAAGAAAGAAAGAGAATCGGCAGAGAAGCTGCAAAGTCCAAACAGAAAGGGTTGTGTGGCCAAATCTAAAGGCAGTTTGTATGTGGGGGGAGAGACAGAGACATAGGCAATAGTTGCCAATGGCCAAACGAGAAACAGGGTTTGGAGAAAAGTCCAAGGAGAGTGTATAGAAACAGAGACTAGTACTATGGAACGGTGTGTTTGGAATTGGATATATGATGCTGTTTCTCCCAAAAAAGCCTACTTTTTAGTTTTTACCCTCCTTAATTTTGTGGAGATAATGAACTCCTTTTCTCTTTTTCTCTTGGGTGGGTTTTCAAACTCCTTTTACACTACACTTTTCACTTAATTTGTGCGAAAGAAAACAAGGGGAAAATGTGGGGGCGGTGTGAACAATTATGTATAACAATAAGACAAACATACCAACATTCTCTCGAAGAGCGCTCTATATATCAATGATTCAATATATGCATGTTTGTTTTGGAGTCTTTGGAATGGAATGGCATGCAGAAAGGAAAGCTGCTGAGACTACATGATGGAGTGGACTGGATTCTAGCTAGCTTCTTCTTTTCAGCACAACAGTCCCCCTTTTCCTCTATTATTATTCGTTTTCAAATTCCCAAGCTCCAAAGATAATTTCTGGTCATGCTTGCATCATAAAGTTATACTTGCACCTGATTCCTTATTTTCAAAATTTAAATCTTGTAACTAGTTTCATTTAGAGTCCAAATCACTTGTCAATTGATTTTGAAGACAAAAGTCATGCATGGTTATAAGGTGAAAGAGAAACTAAACATACGTGCTCGCACATTTTATTGAGATTTGACCGGTTGTTGGTATAAGATGATTTGGCTAAATTACAAGTAAATAAGTTTTCATGAAATATATATTTCATTTTCCAATTTGTTGAGTTTTTGGCATGATCGAGTGCCAAGTGATGAAGATATATATACCCCTGCATATAGAAAACAATCTCATATTCTCATGGTACAATTGCTGTAATCTCTCAAACCCTAGTCTCTCTCTTCGCTCCTAGCGCCGCGAGAGAACCTCTACCGTCACTAAATCCTTCCCTGTCCGGCGGCGGCCATGGTTAGCGTCGGCATCGCCACGTTACCACTGTGCTGGCTGCCGGACGGGTACTTCGACGCCCTGGGATGGAGGTCCGGAGGAAGTTGGTTGGCTGGGGGTTTGGCAAGCTGGGTGACGGCAGATTTGGATGGTTTTTTCTGGGCGTTTGCGGTGGCTTTCCGTGCAGGGATAACGCGTTCCAGATCCAGCGGCGGTGTGGCTTGGTGCGGTCTGAGCGAGGGTGTGGGCACGTGGGGCTCGGGGCTAGGCGCTGCATCGGCGGAGGCTCATGGGCCTCGGGGTTTTGCTGGCTCATGGCGGAGCTCAACGGCGCAGGCCATGGCGGGGCTGGTGGAGTGACTGGTTCGTGGGCGGCAATACACGGGCGGCTGCAGGCGTGGTGGAGCTGTTGTCTGGGCTTGGTGTCACCCTTGTCTTGTTGGGCCCTTCAGTGAACCTCTTCTCTTTGGACTGCCCTATTGGGCTTTAAAATTGGGGCGGGGGTTTCAGCCCTAAGCCTTTTCTAGTGGTCTTAGTGGCTTCGGCCTCTCTCTAGTTTTCTCTATGCTTCCTGTTTTTCAGAACCTAGCATTTGATTCCAATCTATTGCTATTTAAATTTCGTTTCTCTGATTGTACACCAAATGAGGTCTTTAGGCAATTAGGGTTACTCTAGCAAGGGTTTAGATGGTTGTTGGATTTGTCTCCTTATGGCTAGGTCTAAATTTGTGCTCAAGTTGTTCCCAATGAGGGTTACCTGTTATGTGCTTAATAGCTTAGACCATCTAGGTTTTATTTGGTGTAAGACAGCATATGATGTACGTGTCTTCTGGCAATGGATAAGCAATGAAATTATGTACTTCTCAAAAAAAAAAATGGTACAATTGCTGTAAATCGAGCAAAAAACTATTGCATCTATGCAAAGAATTCAGCTAAGCAGACACTCACTATATATATATATATATATATATATATATATATATATATATATATATATATATATATATATTAAAGACAGAGAGATTTTATTACTAGATAGGATTATAATCGTACATGAGGGCATCCGGTACAAACTCTGGAGCATTAACAAACTATTCAAGATGGACGTTTGAATCAAAACATACTATATATAGCTAATAGCTAAACGATGGGCAACCATGTTGCTTGCCTAGGCGCAAAGCTAATTGTAACCTCCCCCACTGCAGCCACAGGGCCTTTGATATCAGATATAAGAGCACCCAAATCCGACAAGTCTCCAGGAAAAGAGTTGATGGCCTGAACTGCCACTAAGCGGACACTCACTGTATGATCTCCTTATCAATTGTAAATCTCGGAATTTTGCACATAGCTAAAACACCTCAATTGTTCTTTTTTTTTTTTTTTGGAAGAGAAACGCCCGGTTATTCCGTAGAAAGGATATACATGGCCCTTTTTTCAAATTGATTTGGGCTAGTTATATCACCTTTTTCTGGTTGAACCGCTACTAGAATGATCAAACACAATCTTAGTTCCTATATGCTCGATCGTCACTATATAAGACATTGAGAACTCCCAATAATAAAACGGAAACCCTATATATTTTACTCGACCAAATGATTTAGGGTGTCAAAACTGAGTTTTAACCCACAACGCTGAATAGGGGATCAACGAAGATGGAAAAAGGAGAGAATTAATATTATGGAATTCAATACAATTAAGATAAATCAATTTTTATGGTTGTACTTCACATAGAATGCCAATCTTATGGCTTAATTAGGGCCAGAATCACTATTCTCTACTCACTTTCCATCTTTATTACACAAGGGATCAATGAAGATGGAAAGTACGTGGCGGATATTATGGCTTAAATTTTCCGCTATTACATGCATATGCCTATTGCTCCCCTTAATTAGATTGTCAACAATAACTATGAGATTAATGTAATTAAGACTGATAGTTATCAATTAATGCAGTGTTCTACGGTTAACACATATATTGTAGCTTCCATGTGAAAACGAAATCAACAAAAACCTTGTGCAATAGTGAAAACACATAGATCGACACATAAGAGACTGAAAGAGAAAATGGTGGTGTCCGAGAGTAATAGATATTGCCTTTATGCATGCATGCCGTTGCTTCTAGTACGTGTTTGGCTTCGTTGCAAATTGCTCGAGTTCTGCCGTTGATGACCCAGAGCAAATTGGTTCCATGGTGGATATGAGTATCCGCAACAACGGCACTGAAAGAGAAACCATGAGGAAGCAGCAAGCCTCGTGTAGAACCGGCAATCCCATCGATGACTGTTGGCGTTGTGATCCCAACTGGTTCAACAACCGAAAGCGTCTCGCGGACTGCGCTATTGGTTTTGGCAAAAATGCCAAGGGCGGCGGCCGCGATGGACGCTTTTACGTTGTCTCTGACTCGAGCGACAACGACGCTGTAAACCCTAGACCAGGCACTCTCCGCCACGCTGTCATCCAGATCGAGCCTCTGTGGATCGTCTTCGCCAGGGACATGTTGATCACACTGAAGCAGGAGCTGATCATGAATAGCTTCAAGACCATTGACGGCCGCGGAGTCAACGTTCAAATTGCTTACGGAGCAGGCATAACAATCCAATATGTCACAAACATTATAACCCATGGTGTGTATATCCACCACTGCAAGCCCACTGGCAATGCAATGGTGCGAAGCTTCCCATCTCATTTTGGATGGAGAGGAATGGCTGATGGCGATGCCATCTCCATCTTTGGATCTAGAAACATATGGATCGATCATAATTCGCTCTCCAACTGTTACGATGGCCTTGTAGATGTCGTTGAGGCCTCAACTGCTGTCACCGTCTCTAACAATCTGTTTACGGACCACGACAAGGTGATGCTGTTAGGGCACGATGATGCTTATACTCAAGACAAGGTGATGCAAGTGACCGTTGCTTACAACCGTTTCGGACAGGGACTCGGGCAGAGAAAGCCGCATTGTAGGCACGGTAGTTTCCACGTCCTGAACAATGACTACCCTAACGGGTGGGGGGTATATGCCATTGGTGGAGCTGCAAACCCTACCATCAACAGCCAAGGTAACAGATTCTATGCTGACGCAGTTAAGCATCCCTATACGAATAGGTTACCAAGAGAATTTCGGGAAGCGAGTCAGAGTGGAAGAGATGGAATTGGAGGTGGTCGGGAGATGTTTTCTTGAAGGAAAAAATATAATTTGAGTCATTCAACTTTCGCTTGATTGACACTTTGGTCACTCATGTTTATAAAATCTCACTTTAGTCACTCAAATTTAACTCCGACTATCACTTTAGTCCACCGGTGAATTTTTCCAATAAAAAAAGTCACATGATGCCTCTCATGCCATTTTTCAAGGGTTATTTTAAGATGTTGAAAAGATGTGAGACATTTGGTTTGAATATAGGTTGAAATTTTCTGAAATTATAGAACGAAAATAACCTTTAAAAAATGGCATGTTAGGTGTCATGTGACTTTTTTTATCGAAAAAATTCACTAGCGGACTAAAGTGATAGTCGGAGTTAAACTTGGGTGACTAAAGTGAGATTTTATAAACATGAGTGACCAAAGTGTCAATCAAGCGAAAGTTGAGTGACTAAAACGATATTTTTTTCCTTTCTTGAATGGTGCTTACTTCGTTCCGTCTGGAGATGCTAGTCGGGCAGCCTATGTCAAGGCCTCGAGCACCTTACCCAAGCCAGCTTCCATGGTTGAAGCCATAACGGCTGATGCCGGTGTACTTTCTTGCCGCAGATACCATGTGTGCTAAGTGTACGTATCAGATTAATTAGGGCCTAGATTGGCTCGTATTGTTACAATACATATTTGGATCACACTATCTTTGTGACATTCATTTAGAAATCTAATTTGAAATGAAAAATGAAAACTATAATGGCTGTTGATTGAGTCTCTTTAATATCCGATTTCTCTCTCTCTATCTTTTATTCTTCAAAAACCACATATGATAAAAATCCTATTCGCAGACGTTTTGCATGCATACGGATCTTTAATTGATTGTTCACGCCCTTATATTCTTTGGGAAAAAAAAATATTTTAAGCCAAGGAGAAATCAGAGACTATACAAATGCAAATTGAACTGAAGAAGAGGAAGGGAAAAAAAAAATGGATTGAGATTGAAATTGAACGACGTCGTTTTGAGGATTTGATTTGAAAATTACATTCCGTGGACTTGCGAGGTCAACCATTTGTTAACTACCTCTGCATTCTGTTCATTCTCCACAACCATATCGCACCAGTGGCTACCCAGAGACCTTGACTTCACTATCTAAGGTCAGTCGCAGATTTTGTTTGTTTACGGATTAAATTGAATTTCTTTTTTATTAGGATCAATAATTGTTGAATTTCTTTCTTGTTGGTCAACGATTGTTCAATTCCATGAGTTGCATTTTACTATTCGTATATGTTCATATCTCCACATTCTAGTTTCCTAAAAATTGATTCGGAGCAAATATAATGCATGCAGTAATCTAGCTCTGAAACACTCTGTTAGCTTTGAAGTTAGCATTCGTGGTGATCATGTTGAAATTACATTCCAAGCAAAAGAAACAGAACCCACTGTGCTCAATTCAACTATGGAATCACTAAAAGATGCCAATCTCATATATATAATTAAATCTTGATTGAGTATGTTGCTGCACATTTCCTTGCTTGCTAATATTGATACATACAGTTTGTCCGACTGAGTGACTAGTGGCTTTTCTATAATCAGTTGCTGATATTTTGGCGGTTTCATCATTACAACTTGTCCACCTACAAAGGACTACCATGTTTGCTCAGAAGAGCTGAACTGAACT
Organism: Rosa rugosa; assembly: GCF_958449725.1. Classification (NCBI taxonomy): domain Eukaryota; kingdom Viridiplantae; phylum Streptophyta; class Magnoliopsida; order Rosales; family Rosaceae; genus Rosa; species Rosa rugosa. Next base: position 72,368,247 of record NC_084821.1, on the reverse strand, counting down.
GCTCTTATTGTGCTGAGAGTCGTGAAGGCATTGTCAGCGTGGATATTATTAGCGGCCATGCTTTTCTTATTGCACTGGTAGGTACTTTTTTGAGTTTTCCCTTGCAGCTTAGTGTCATAATTTGTTAGAAGTCCCGTTTATAGTATTTACTTCAGCATTTTGTTTACTCTTGCGGTCTTGCATTCAATATAAATGTTTGTGGTGGTGTCATGATATATACAACTTTCTCAATTTCACAGTATCGTTTTCTTCTTGGTAATTGGTAAAACAATATCTGTGAAATGGTAAGGAAAAAAACCAACCAAACAAACAAAAGTACAAGTATACATAGAACATCTGCCTAGTGATGGTGCTTTTGCAGAGCCTTCACTCGGATGCCAATAACTTCCTAGCTAGCTTAGGTGGTAGCAGCTTAAGATTTGAAGTATAGAAAACAGCCTTACACTGACAGTAGATAGAGGCATAACCTAGTATAGCTAGTTGATCTAAACAGCTTAAGATTGGAAGTATAGATAAGAGAGAACGTGATCTGATCAGTTAATATTTGAATGTGCACCCCATTATTCACTCGACGAAAGAAGACAAGTAATCATATATGCCCTTTGCAGCTATATCCATCCCTAGCGAAACAATCCCAATAAGAAGGCAGAAACCCCAGTGCACCAAGCTCAGCCTTGCATCGCCAGCAACCACATGTGAAATCTCAATAAAACTCAGCTGTAGCACTAGGATTGCAGCCAAAGCCACCCAAAACCATTGGTTCTTGTGGATCGCCTTAAACACATTTTTCTTTACCAGCTCTCTCGCACTGAACTTGTTAAAAATCTGGCAGATGACAAAACTATTGAAGATGATAGTCTTGCGAACCTTTTCATCAACACCCAAGATTGCTTGTCCCTTGAAATGGAAGGTGACTATAGTAACAGCTTGATATGAAGCTTGGATTATTATATTTCTGCACATGGCCATGGTAATAATTGCTTTGGTTTGTCCAGATTGTGATTTCTCCATTAACTTCTTTCTTGGGAGCTCTGTCAATAGAGCCAGGCCGCCCAGCATTGGCACTACCAAATTTACCCAGAACAATTGGATACTTGTTATGGGCATATTTCCTGTAGATGCTGCTATGATAAATGTTACTAAAAGCCCTGCGGCGACTATAGTAAGCTCAAGTTGAATGTACTTTTGAATGTTGTAATAAGCACATCTTCCATGCCTGAGGATACTTACCAGGCAACTGATATCTGCAACCCTTACGATGATGTCTGAACTCGCTTTAGCCATTTTGGTGGCCCATATTCCCATTGTAAGTCCAACATCAGCTTCTTTCAGTGCAGGAGCCTCATTCGTTTTAACTCCAATGACTGCTACTGTTTCCCCTTTTTGCTTCAAACACTTAACCAGAAGAAGCTTGTCGGAGGGGAGTGAGTTTCCCATCACTGAAATTTCACTTACCATCTTCATCCTGTCTTCATCACTGCAATTCCTGAACTTTTCACCTGTGGTCACCATTTCATTTGAAATCGGCACCCCCTGAATTCTGAAATGCTCAGCTATGCTCACTAGTGTCTGCACATCATCTCCGGAAACCAGTATGATATTGACTCCAGCGTTTCTTATGGCTCTGATTGATTCCCTCATCTTTTCCAAACATGACTTCAGACCAACCAGTCCCAGCAATATCAGATCTCTTTCTTCCATTGTTGGGACATCAATTTCCTTGTACGCAAATGCCATGGTTTTAAGATGCTTGGACTGCATATCCTCGACATTTCTATGAAAAGTCACCCTGTTTCGTTCTTCGATGACGTTGATCATCCCTTCACAGTCATGGTAGTGTGAACAAATGGGCAAAATACTTGTAGCAGGTCCTCTGCAATGCAAGTACATTCTTTCTCTTTCACTGTCTCTGTTCTTCCGCATCATTGCTCCTCTTCCTTCCTGATCAGTGGTCAATTCTTTATCCTCGACAACGGTATTACTCTGCCTCACAATTTCCAATTCCATGCCCAACTTCAGTGCCGCCCAGGAAATGACAGGGTCTTCTGTTAGTATTAACATATTGGCAAGGAGAGGCAATATCCCATTGAGATAGATCCAGGTGAGAAAGAAAATCTTGGAGAGGTAATATCCCCTTGAGATGGATCCGGGTGAGGAAGAAAATCTTGGAGAGGTAATTAATATCCCCTTGAGATGGATCCGAGTGAAGAAGAAAATGTTAGTATTAAAGTATTGGCATTCATCACTAAACACAAATCTCTCCCAAGTCCCATGTGCAACCATATACCAACTTGTTTATTTCTATGGCATTGGAATAATCTAACAAAGCATGAAATATGCTTAAACTGTAAGTGTGTCAGGTCCTCTTCAAGCATGCTGAAGGATATCGCAGGATGGGCTCTCTCTCTTGCTTGTACTTTCTTATCTTCCTATTATGGAATCTTTGCTATCCACTCAGTGTAATATCATGAAGACCTTGCTGTCTAAGAAGGAAGTGGGAAGTCAGTGCCTCTGCATCTCGTGGCCACACTTCAACCAAACTGAAGGAATCTTGGTGATTTCTTCCCCCTATATATATAGGAGTTCTGTGGTTCTTCTCGAGATTGAAAATAGTTGTTCTTTTCAATCCCTTTATTGTAAAGGAGTCGTTCTCTATGTATTTCTGTTTTGTCAAACTGGTTTGTTCCAGGATTGAAAACAGTTTGAAAAACATCTAGTGAGTCTGATTGCCGCGGTCAGTGCAATCCCAGAGTTGTAAACAAGTCAGTCCAAGAATGATTGTCGCGGTCAGTACAATCCTTGTGTTGTGACTTGTAATCTGTTTTTCACTAGTGATTTGGTTTGGTCTTTCAAGAGTTAAAGGCCACGCAGATGTTTTCCCTCGATAGGGTGTTTACTGCGTTAACAAAAATCTATGTTCTTTATTGCTTTAGTTGGTTTGTTTGATTGTTCAATACATTCTATTCAATATCTACTCTCTGGATTGATCACCTAGTTGCAATCCCAGAGAAAATCTATTTGTGAGCCTATTCACCCCCTTCTAGGATCTTCATCTTCTATTGAGGTATAAGGAGGGGGCTGCGAGAGAAGGAGCATGCTGATTCCATCACGAAAAGCTTCGAGGACATTTGAGGCTATAACAGAATTTTCAGCCATAACTTGTTCGCCAATCCAGCACATGTCAACTTCCATTGAATCCAATGTTAGCCCACCGTTTTTGTCTGTGCAGATAGATGTAACAGAAGCCATGGTGACACAGGCCAACAGGTGTTGAAGAGAGGCCATCCCATTCAAAGCCTTCCTGTTCCAGTAAATGATGGCAAGGTTGATACAGAAAGGTAACCCTTCTACTATCCCAACCAGCATCACCGTAAGAGAAGTTGTCAAGATACTAATCTTTCCGCTTGGTTTCATGACAATTTTCTTGATGGCATCCATAAACATGTTCATTTTAGTTGGCTCTCCCCTTAGATCCATGGATCCTCCGGTGTGCAGTTCTTTTTTGAGTTCAAAACGCAAGAACAACACCACAAGGATTAGGATAGAGATTAGGAGACCAATGATCTGCATACAAGTGTTCACCCTGTCAAGTTGTGCCTCTAATGGTGTCTTCTTCAAATGGTTTATGCTGCTCATCATGTCACCCCACACTGTGTTTACACCCACAGATGTCACAAGCATGAGACCATTGCCATCTATCACTTTCGCTCCATAGAAGAGAAAAGGGTTATCGGCATCGACTACTGCCCCTAATTGATCATCCAAGACTACGAAACCACCTGATATGAATAAACCATCAGCAGGAACCTGATGTCCTCTCTTCAAGCACACGATGTCACCAAACAAAATATCTGATGAGGAGATATTCTCCTCATTTCCGCCTCTTAAGACCTCAACCTCCACTTCATCTGTGTTCTCCAACAGTTTTTGCCTCCCGGACAACCCTTTAGACTCCCGCCAATAATCACGTATGGAAGGAAGAACCACGAGCATGATAATGGCATAAAGTATGATGGCCCCTTCAAACCAACCAGTCGTCGGGCCTTCCTCCACGATTCCAAAGCAAAGTGAGAGCACAGCAGCCACGAAAAGCAAGAGAATCATGTAACTGTTGCAATATATTTTGGCTAGCTGAATGAAGCCTCTTGCAGCAGCCTGTTCAGGAGTAGTGGAATTTGTGGTGGATTTGAGCCGACAACAAGTAGCTTCATCGTTGGTGGGGATCCCAGTCTCCAAATCACTACCGAGAGCCTCTGCAAATGCTTGGGCACCTCCATAGTCACGTAAGGATGTTAAATCCTTTGTCTTTATGATGTTGGAAATGGTGGCAAACTGGAGCTGATATTCACTGTCATTGGGGTTGTCGGAATATACATTGGCGGTAACCCCTTCAGGTGGTGTAGGATGAGGGGTACTTATAGTTACTTCCAAGTCCTGCAAGACATCAAACAGTAAATACTCTATGATCTAAACCTTCGGTCAATTTATTGGCTAAAGGAAAACAATCAATTTCGACTACAAAGTAAAATAAAACAAGAAGAGTGCGACCATGCGAGAGTTAAATTCGTTCAGGAGGCTTGTAGTTGTGTAAAGCAGTGAGATAAAATAGAAAATAGTCTTTTCTTTCTTAATCAGAAAATAAATATTCATTGAATATAGTCTTGTTGCTTATAGTACCTGCAATTGGCTTCCTATAAGACAGCACCTGTTTAGGATTGTTCTGAAGGGCTTCATTGCTTTTCAAATTTCGCCAAAATGTTTTTGAACGAAACACCACTTTTCAAGTGTTTTTTAAAATTATTTTTAAGTGCTTCTAAAACTCACTCAGACAAATTGAAATTTATTTCAATTTTTTTATTAATTCAAAAAACGCTGTTGGATCTCCGAAGTAATCACAGTCCAGAGTCATTTTTTTTTTTTTTTTGGCAAAGGCAGTCCAGAGTCATTAGAAGCTCATTTTTTCCTTATCTTCAGAAAAAAAAAAAGATAATAAATATGGCTTCTCTAAAATTGATTTTTACACTTTTAGAGCATTTTTAGCAGATTCTCTATTTTGACTCCTTCGCTATTTTGGAGAGCATGTTTAGCTTTTTATCTATTTTAGCAGCCACACCAAACTCCTAAGTAGCTCTCTATTATAACTTTTAGCTATGTTGCTCCTAAATATAGAGAGCGAGATGAGACTCTCTATAATTTAAAACATTCATTTTAAGTTATTTTATGTAATTTATAAATACATTTAAACTATTTAATCTTCATTTAAAAAATAATATAAATTCGAAATTAGCTAAAATAGAGAGCACTGGTGTAGACATATTGTTAAGGTTGCTAGCTAAAATGACTTTTTAGCTACGTTGGCTAAAATTTGACTCAAAAATGGCTAGCATTGCTAAAGATGCTCTTATAGATAGTTAACCTCTGTGACGAGGCATCTTGTTAGTCATTTTATCATGTTCTCCATTCCAAATCTACCTTTTATCCTTTTACCTGATCTTGTAATTGGGTTGTCTCTAACGGGGGTTCTCTTCCTTAGTTCTTAATAGGAGATGAGGTTTCTCTCACTTAATCCTCTATATTCAAAAGTCAAAAGGTAAATTTGATATTATATAACCATAAAACATAAAAATGATTAGAAAAATAAGAAATTTTTTATATCTGGTCATACAGAATAAAAGTTGACAAAACTCCTATTCCTTTAGATCGATACCATTTGATGATGAAGATTTTATTGGCCAAAAACAAGATAGTGTAAGATTTTTTTGATAATTCTTAAATAAATTACGGTTGATCGCGATGCCTTATATGTTGTCGAAATCGTCTATTAGAAGGGAATGACTAAAACCATTTTCTAAAGTGATTTTTTTTTTTTTTGAGATGATCTGCCGTGAGAATTGGAGTAGTTTTTTTTTATTAGATAAAAAACTCAAATGCTACAATTAGTCTTTCGTGAGTCGAACTCACAACTTCTCACTTACGAATGGGAGACTATGCCACTAGACCAAATGGTACTGGGCGAATTGGAGTAGTTCTAATAATTGGTGTTCTTTTTTTGTAAATTCTCGTGGTGAGATGGAATTGATATCTGACCGTTGGTTACTATATTATATCATATGTCTATGTCAGTATGACATGACTATATGTGAGTATATGACCACGTCCGTACTCCGTACGCGGTATCAGTGTTTGGAGAGTTCGGCTCCGATGAATTGAGAAGAATATTGGAATGAAAGCCATGTTTCAATTGAGATGGATGGAATGATCGAGATGATCTGCATCCATTCTGAATCAGAAATGAATCCGACAGATTCATCTCTTAAATTAGGAATTTTGCATCCAAATTTCTAATTTGTTAAGCTAATTAAGTAGCAGTTGCAGGAGCACATAACCGGCCAGCAACCAAAGTGCAGCAGTACTTACAGGGTAAGACAAGATTAAATAAATTAATAACTAACAAAACAACAAACCGAAGTAACGAAATATATCTATGTGAAGATTGAAAGGTCCAAATATAGATAATTAGTGTTTCAACGTACTTTCCACCTAATTCTATTGAATTAAGACAAAATAAAAATGCAGTGATTGGGAATAAAGTTAAAGAGTACGCGGATCGAATTCAAAACGAAAAGATCGAAGGTACATAAGATGGGTCAGTTTGGAAAATATTGCAAGAGAATGTACTTACTCCTGTAAGAGATCCAAGTTCAGGATTTTTAGCAGCTGCTAAGGTGATGAAAATATGGCGTGCCTGAAGGATCAGCACAATCGTACGCCAGCGGCGGTTAGGATCAATGGGCACCAGTTCAAGCTCTTTTGACACTGTTTGCTGAGATTCAAGGTCCTTATGATCGACTCCACCTGGATTGTCCTTTGACATGTCCATCAATCGGTTGTTATCGTGAACCGTTCCCCTGCAACTGCAATCTCAGACGGCTCAAGGAAAAACGATAAGAGAGTTGGGAAATCATGTATTCAAAATAAATTAGTCTACGTACCTTGTGATCTTATAAGCCTACAAGTAAAGTAGTGTCTGTCTTTGAGTTTGAGCTGATGTAATTCGTGTTTGGAGCTATCAATCAAAAGCAGCCGGTGACAAGTACTGTGAGATTTGATGGAATTAGCTAGCTAGAGGTGTGTTTATATATATAGCGCCCGCGTTGCATCACTTGCATGGCAACCTCTCAGAAACTTCTACTATGTGTATGCACATATAATTCGATATCTTTCTTTATGAAGACCATTTAATGACGACTTTTCAAAGAATATCCGCCCCGGGGGGGGGGGGGGGGGGGGGGATGGTATAGAATATATAAAATAAAAAAATAAAAAAAAAGATATTTATCTATTCCAAATCGAACTTGTCATTCATACGCATCTCATAATTATGTTTTGTTTTTATTTCAAGTAATAATGAAAACAGTGTAAGCTGGACTTTAAATAAATTTTGAGGCGTTAAGGAAGTTCATTGTCTTTCTTAACCCTCTATTCAGCTAAAAAAAAAAAAAAAAGTAAGCTGGACTTTTCTTTCTAATAAAATAATTAAGAACCAGATTTTCATTAAGAAAAATAGTTAACAGGCAACAAGATACATACCAAAGAAGGAAATTAATAATTTTACACTAATACGTGCCATCAATTTATTAGGGGAGGGCAAACCTTTCCAAAAATATAGCTTATCACTTCTAATATTCCACCAACACCTATTAACAACACAAGTTAATTAACAGGTCTTCAAAAAAGTGTGTCCCATGGCACCTTTTGTGTAAAGGGAAGCTCCGGCCGCCTTCCCGTCTATGAAATTGAGAGGCTTAGGATGTAGCAACATAGACTGCCCAAAATTGGTAATGTATTAAGTAGCAGCTTGATGACTAGCTAGTGTCGTAAACAACCTGATAGTAAGAAGTCGCTGCCATTGGTGTCCTAACTTACTAAAGAAGGAAAGCCAACCCTTAGATTATGATAAAACCTATAGTTCGAGGAAGCATCCAGGAAGATATGTTTAACTACTTCGATCTCTCTCTTTAACGTTGTATGCCAATTTTTGTCTGGTTTTTCTTTCACGCGGTGGTGGTTGTTCCGTTTGACTGGTCAATTTTTTTAATTTTTTGCAAATCACGTACGTTCGAGATTTTGTTTTTGTATGTAAAGGAATTACGGATGAAAGTTTTTTTTTTTTTTTGACTTGTAGTACACTCAAATACATGTAGTATGTAAGATTAACGAATAACGAATGGTGATATATATATTTTATGAGGTTGGACTATATGTATGTGGAGATAATGGCAGCGGCCGTGCCACGTACACGACTCATTTGTGAGTTTTACTTTTCGGACGCGGTTGCCACTTCCGAGTACTCTTTGTTCTCTTGCCTCTTTTCCATTTTGTTTTTCCGGCCAAATTGCTCTACGTACGCGTGCCTTCGAACATTATCTTCTCCAATTCTGACGTAGATATTCGGTTGAGAAGAAAAGTAGAGTCCATGTATCACTTTGATCACTTTAAAAGTACATGTATCATTTTAAAAGTCCTCGAATAGTTCAAGTACTGTTGAAGTAAAAAACTCTAGAAACTAATATAGAGAAAATTTTGAAGAACTCTTTCAGACAACTGATTTAGTTCGACCAACCGAGATAGCATGTACACATCAATTAAAAAGTCATATGCAAAACGTTCTAGTAGATAATCTCAACAAATGTTCAATCAAACCAATACGATGATTCGAGCTGCACTATAACATTAATTTTCTTGTTACACTGAGTCAATCATTGCATGGTTATTAATTAATATATAAGTCAATGAGCCGTGCGTCATCTGTTGGTTGACATTGTGGAGTTAGATTCGTTAATGAGATTTATCTGGGAGCAATAGTGTGCGGGGGATACAACAAGATTAGGGAAATTTTATTCATACATTGTTAAATACTAGATACACATCTCTTACTTAATACACCTCTTATTAACTTTTTCATATTAACATTTTATTAGAAACACAATCTCAAACTTCCTAAACTATCATCATTCACAATACAGCGTACTTTTTCACTAAATACACATCATTTTTTCTATACATATACTATCTGACTTGAAAAAAAATTCTCGATAAGAACAAATAGATTAGCCCTAAACCCTAATAGCAGAATCTCTAGTAAAATGTATCCTTTTTTGTTGCAACTTAATGTTGGAATTTATTTTCTAAAGGAAAAAAAAAAAGTTTTTAGAGATAGAGAGGGATTATTAGGCTATGTTTGGTATGGCTGGGCTTTTCAGAAAAGCTGGTTTCTGCTTATTTCTGAGAATAAGTGGCTGAAAAGCAAAACAGCTGAGTGTTTGGTAAACTGGCTTTTTATAAGAGCTGTCAGTGGCAAAAGCAGTGGCAAAGTGTTTGGTAAACTCAAACTGGCTTGTGCTTTTTGTTTGTGGAATGACCAAATTGGACATGAGAGATTATTTTGCCTTGATTGTTTTACCAAACAATGTTGTTCAAATGCTCTTGTTAATATTTTTAATCTTTATTATGTCCTTATTAAGTTTTGTTAACTTTCAATTTTTATAAATCATGATAACCATATGATTAATATTGGATAATTTTAAAAACAGCTTGTACAAATATATTAGTAACATTAATAACAATTGGTTACTAAAAAACATTTTATGGAATAAGTGGTCTCGTGAACATTAAGAAATGATATTCAAGCTTGGGGACAACGAGCGTGATTAAGAACTGTTCCTCCCAAAACCCTTCTCGCAAGATCCAATAAGCTGAATCATAGACTTTGCACTGAGAGTATATCCAGAATTCATCTCTTTGAATGTTTCATCTTAAGCTGTCTTCTGAGAGTAAAATTCTGTCTAATGCCAAGTTTAACAAAATTAATCCAATCAAATTTCAATAGTGGCTGCCTCAAAGCTTTCTTCTTAATCACCTGTGGATGACTAGATTGTGATCTGACCCATTGTTAGAAATCTAGCTTAACGAAACCTTAATGTCAGGGTTGATATATGAAAGATTGAGATTGTGCAAAAGAATGTTAACAATATTATTAATAGTTTCCGTAACAATGTTACAACAAAATTTCCTGGAGAAAAAGAACTTATCAACAGATTTTCTGGCAATAATTTACAAATTCATCTAGGCGTTCCATGTGAAACAGATTACAACAGAAGCATCAAACACTGCTTACAGGACATACTTGGTCTTTTGGTCAATAGTTTTACATGCTCAGTTTTGTCACCAGTGAACTTATCTAACAAAAGCTCCTACTTCTCGTAGCATCTCGGTCTTCAAGGCCTCTCAAGAATGATCTAGTTGCAAGGTGCTCCGACGCATATGTCATGAAAGATGCCAAGATTAGGCCTCCCACAACCATTAGACCTAACCTGTCAAAGACTATAAATCTGTCAGTTCTTGCTCCTTAAAGTGTATATGAGCCACAAAACAAGTAACTGGATAATGCACTAACTCATATACACACATTATACTTATCATATGAAGCATACGCTAAAAATAACCAACTCATGTATATATTGTTATATTAAACATAAACTTCAAGAGCATCGTGCTTATTAAATTTTCGCCAATGCAGTCCCAAATCATTGAAATTCTGAACAGAGTGCATAATTCCCAATCCATTCGCAGCCTCAATGCTTGCCACCATCTTCACTATTCAAGTAAATCACCAAGACCGGCAAGAGCTATATACCAACAGAAGGAATAGAATTCCAAAGTTCTATAGTTAATTGTGAAGAGCTATGACACCAAACTCACGCATGATGAAACCCAAAAACAGCATAAATTCTCTTAGTAAATAGTATTATGATGAATTTGAATTCATATTCCATGAAACATAAACAGGGGAACTAGAGGGATTTGCTGCAGCTGAAGATTCTCAGAAGATACACTCGAGAATCTTCTTTATCAACACCGAATTCATATTCCATCAAAAATCACTTCTTTATCAACACCAAATCTTATTTTGATACACTCGATTCTCATCCATAATTCTAACTAACAATAATTTCAGTTGCACCAACATAAGAACTAGACCAGAAGGGAGTGTTGTGGAATGTGGACTAGTTAAGGGATAGGATTGATTCCCTTCAGGTGCAGTGATCATAAAGCTCCTCCAACTGGAACCTAATTGTTAATTAATTCATGGATACAGCTTTGTCTCCAAAATGATTCAAGAAGATATCATCCTCTTTGAGTTTTAGTGTCGTTTTTCATGGTCTTTAAGCAAACATTCATCACCTTATCATGGTAGCATATTTGATTAAAACCTCTCTGAACAAAATTAGAGTATTTCCAATCAGTCATAACTCATGTCATTAATCTGTGATTTTATAAAGAGGCTAGGGTACTTTTCCCAAATAACCTCATCACACTCAAACTACAAACAATATATCTAAGGACTTCTTTCTATTTCTTTAGTCCTTGACACCGAGACTAGCAACACTTCTCGATCTGCAATGTTATATTAATTTTATTTTTCAGAATCAAGCCTCATACTTTTGAGTTTAAACAATTATACAAATAACAAAGATGTTTTTGAGTTTCAAAAACCAAAAGACACACACATCAGTACCATTGGACTGGCAACAAATTATGATCACAGCAGCAAGAGAAGGATCAACAAGAGAGGCATCAAAGAACCCATACCTGCACACCTTTTACTTGCATCTGCTAAATAAGCCCTGAAATGCAAAGCACAACCTTGAGTTTCAAACATCTTTCCCTCTTAACCACTACTCAAATCTTTCCACTCTCACTCTACATTCCAAAGCTAATGCTTCTCCTCAAAATTTCAACTCTTCATGCTAAAAAACTCTGTTCCATACTAGCCATAACATCAAAAATTCGGTGGCCTTCCAATATTGATTTAATAGCTATTATACCTAGACTTCAAAACTCAGGTAGTTCAATAACTGTTTCCTCTTTTCGGTTGTCATTGCAATCCAAACTTAAGCATATATTCAAGGTAAAATCTCACCCAATCATACTGTCCCAAATCAAATTTTACACAAATATTCAAAGCACACAATAACTGTGCAAAACGAAAAATTTGATGAATTCCTGAAGAATTTTACCTGGGTCGGACTCAATCGTGCACCAAGACATGATCAAAAACACTCAACCTGAAACGAAATTAAACAATTCCACAGCTTTAGATGAAAGAACTAAAATCAATGGCAATAGATTAAAGCAGTAGAATCCCCAAACTCAACATTCTATTAGGTCAAGAACGGCGCCGTTTGCATGGCTCCGGTGCGAACTGAACTCACCAGAAAATCAAAATGACGTCAGTCCATCGCGTCTCTCTCTTCCAGTCTTCCTTCTCAGATTCTGAACCACTACTAATCCTTTTTCTCGGGTTTTGCTTCCTTCTCTACTTACTCCGACAACCATCCTCGGGTTTTGATCGACATCTATGAAGGAGAGCGGCAGAGATGAGGAAGAAGACGCGAATGGAAGAGCAGCGTTATTGGGCCGTAATAACTCTTAATCCATGAGGGTACCCATTGGTATTTCAAAAGATTCATTAACTCAGCGCTACACTTGTAAACTGGCTTCTGCTTCTTCGGCTTTTAAAAGCAGGGGTGAGGCGCAGTGGCTTCTGGAAAAAGCAGACAAGAAGCTGGGTTACCGAACACAATTGGGTCTTGTGCTTATAAGCAGGGGAGCTAAAAAGCCCCCCGAAACGCAGCCTTAAGCTTCTAGGACATGGTGAATGGTGTTATGAGTATGTAGAGCAAAGGTAGTGAATTGTGATTTGTGATTTGCAATGGCAAAGCCTAGGGAAAACAAAAAAGTGAACAGATCATAGATGGTGTTAGGTGACAGAGTGACAGAGAAAATGAAGATGAAATAAACAGAATCAGAGGAGAAACAATCATATATAGAGGTAAAAATCAAAGATTGATGAAGATAATACAAGGGATTTTCAAAATTGAAAGTAAGAGTTGGAAAATTTTTAGTCAAAAAAACGATGCATGTCCAAATCTAAGTGGTTGGTATACTGATGAAACTGCAAGCCCTGCATAGTGAATCTTAGTATGGTTTTTCGATCAGTGTTATTAATTGTTTATGACTAGGGTTTTAGCCTTTTAGGTTTGCATCTTCATTCAAGTAAAGAAGAAGATAATTCTAAAGCGGGAACTATGCTTCTCTTTTTTTGATATAAAATGTCTCGGTTGGTAATTTCACATACCCATAAAATGTAATGTTGGGTGTATGAAAAAAAGAATATGTATTTTTTTGAAGGGGGGAAAAAAGAATATGTATTTAGTATCTAGATGTGTGTGAATAAAATTTCTCACAAGATTAACGTACATAAAAAAATAAAAAAATAAATAAAAAAAGTTCTGCATTTGGGCTGAAAGACTTTCTGTAGTAAAAGACTTTCTCAGTGCTATGCCACATAAAGCTCATATAGTCATATATTAAATGTGGAATATTATCTTTTTTTTTTTTAGAAGAAAACATAGTCCTTTATTCAACACCAAACAAACAGACTACAAAGCACGGGTGTGACAAGCTGCAACTCCACCCTCATTCACAGGTCGAATGATCGATGAGTCGCGCATAACCCCAGAAACATCATAGGTTACAAGTAGGTCATTTGAAATAACCTTCATGAGCCAAGGAGGCCCAACTTCGAACCATTGAAAACGCCCAACCTCGCGGGCTACAAAATGAGCAATGGAATGAGCAACTTGATTTGCTTCTCTAGGAACAAACTCTATCCTAGGAGCAGGAATCATGAGCAAAAGACTCCTAACTTCTTCCACCAAAACACCGACCTCAGCCAAACACTCTCCAGGCTCAACCACAAGTCTCACAGCCTCCAAGCAGTCGGTCTCCACCATCAAAGAACAAGGCCTACGAAGCATGGCTTCTTGTAGACCAACTTTAAGAGCTATCAATTCAGCAGCCAGCGGAGAAAGATGGTCTTGCACCCTGAGACCCAGAGCCCAAATCATCTTCCCATCACCATCACGTAGCACAGCGCCAACCCCCACACCCTTCCCATTTTGAATCACAGAAGCATCACAGTTCAATTTCAAAATGTGATCATGTGGAGCCTGCCACCCAATATGTCTTTCTATCCTTTGATTCAGAAGAACACTGCCTTCCCTTCTGCAGTCAGCCCTTGATTGGGAAGCAATGAGGTCAGACCAAAAATTGAAAGCCTCATTAAAAATGATCTCAGACTGCCTAATGGCACCACCATGAAGAACCTCATTTCGCTCCTTCCAATTGATCCATAAGATGACAATTAAGAACATCAATTCATTCACCGATAGCCTTTCCATTGCTACCTGAAGAAACTGGATGAAATTCACAAAATGAACCAAAGCTAACCTGGAGTAGAAATTCGCCTTCTCCAACACCGCAGTTGCGAACCCACACTCCCAACATGCGTGCAAAGGCGACTCCGTAGCTTGCCAACACCTAAAACATCCAGCTTCCGATGTAATTCTCCTCCGGAACAGCGCCTCCTTACAAGGCATAAAACCATTTGAACACCGCCATAAGAAATGAACCATCTTTGGAGGTACTTTGAGCTTCCACAAATGTTTCCAGTATTTAATTAGATCAGCATGATCAGCACCATCAAAAAAATCGTGGTTACGATCCTGTGACAGCACCCAATACCCGCTTTTAACAGAGTACTTACCATGCTTATTGAAATGCCAAATGTCAACATCTGTAGCTAAAGTTTGGGTAACAGGAATACCCAAAATAGCCTCTTGCTCTCTTAAAGTGAACAGCTGTCTCAACTTCTCTTCATCCCATTCCCCGGAAATAGTAAGCAGATTATCCACCGTCATTGTTAAGTCCACATCACTGGTGGGGTGAATACGAAAGTCTTCCACCCCAGGGACCCAAGCATCCAAGTACACTTTAGTATGACGGCCACTCCCAATTCTACGACGCAAACCTTTGTGTAATGCCTCTCTTCCCCACACTATAGACCGCCACAAATATGAAGCGGAAGAACCAACTGTAGCATCCAGGAAATTTGACTTTGGGTAATACTTAGCTTTCAACATTCGGGCCACTAAAGAATCAGGCTTCTTTAACAGTCTCCAGCCTTGCTTGGCTAGCAGAGCTTGGTTGAAACTAACCAACTCCCTAAAACCCAGCCCTCCTTCACTCTTTGGGACACAAAGATTCTCCCACCTCTGCCAGTGAATTCCTTTCCCGGTTTGCTTTCCCCACCAAAATCTTGCCAAATGCCTGTTAATATCATCACATGTTCCCACAGGCAATTGAAAAACACTCATCGTATAATTTGGTAGAGACTGTGCAACTGCTTTTATTAAGATCTCCTTGCTTGCCTTTGATAATAACTTTCCTTCCCACCCTTGAACTTTATTCCAGACCTTATCAGCCAAACCCCGAAAGAGATTCCTCTTATCCCGCCCTATCGCCGTAGGCAAACCAAGATATCTTTCATGACAAGGCACTATTGCCATCTCCAGAACATTGCTGCACTCCTCTTTAATTCTTCTTTGAGTACAACGACTGAAACAAACAGCAGACTTATCCTTATTTATTTGTTGGCCTGAAGCTTCCTCGTACAGCTTAAACACCCTTTTCAAGTTTGTGCAGTCTGATACAGTGGCATCACAGAAAAGGAGACTATCATCTGCGAAAAATAGATTAGTAATTGAGGGCGCCCCTCTTGCAATGGTGACCCCATGTAACAATTGATTCTTCGCAGCACCCCGAATTAAGGAAGAAAAGCCTTCAGCCACCAAAATGAACAGGTAAGGGGAAATAGGATCACCTTGTCTCAAACCCCTGGTGGGTTTTATTTTCCCAAAAGGGGCTCCATGGATAAGCAGGGAATAGTTAACAGACTCCACACAATTCATAATCAAATGAATAAAACGATCAGGAAAATTGAACACCTCCAACATCCTCCGCAGAAAAGCCCACTCCACCCTATCATAAGCTTTAGCCATATCAAGTTTGACCGCTGCTTTCTGTCTACTTTTCCTCCCTCTGCGCTTAAGACAGTGAATTGTTTCAAATGCAGCAATCACATTATCATGAATTAATCTCTCCGGCACAAAAGCACTTTGATTCTCTGAAACAACCTTAGTCAACACCCTTTTCAGACGATTAGCAAGCACTTTTGAAACCAATTTGTAAATCACATTACACAAGCTTATTATCTTAGAAGTTGTTCTTTTTGGAAATAAAATTATTTTAAGCCAAGGAGAAATTAAGGCCGGTATACAAAGGCAGATTGGACTGGATTGAGGTTGAACGACGTCGTACGCAGGGTTTGATTTGAAATATGCATGTACTCCATCTTTGATCCGTGGACTTAAGAGGTCAACCATCTTGTTAACTCCCTATCTCTGCATTCGATTCCATCTCCACACCCATAGTCGTGCCAGCGGCTACCCAGAGACCTTGACTTCACTCTCTCAGGTCCGTAAATTGCATTTTTACTTTGTTTACGGATCGTGTGTATTGCTGAATTTCTTTTTTGTTAGTCAATATATATTTGTTGAACTCCATGAGTTGCTTTCTAATTCATACGTATGTTCTTGTCCATATTGAATTTTCGTAAAAATTGCTTGGGAAGCAAAAAAAAAAATGCAGTAATCTACTTGTATAGTGCAGCACTCGAAAATATACTTTTCCTTAGAAAATATGATTATTAATATACAAGCTGTTCTTACATTATCAGCAAAGTTAATACAGCCTACGATGGGATTCATGTGGAATTTCACTAATGAGTGGGAGCTCTAGATTAGCAGCGGATTCTGAAACATTAGAGGGTGTCATAGGCATACTAATGGATCCTGAGCTAAGTATGAAACTGGTTGCAGACTTAACAATCAAATCAATTGCCCATGAAACCATCCCAATTAGAAGACATATACCCCACTCTGCCCAATTCAACCTTGCATTGCCAGCCAGAATGTGTGCAATCTCAACAAAACTCACCTGCAAGGTAAGAATGGCACCCACAGCCACCCAAAACCATAGATTGTGAAATATGCCCCTAAATACGTTTTTCTTCTCGAGTTCCCTTGAATTCACTTGGTTGAATACCTGACAGAGAACAAAACTGTTGAAAACAATGGACTCACTGACCTTCTTGCTGATGCCTGGGATAGCTGGTCCTTTGAATTGAAAGGCGACCAAGATGGTAGTCTGATATAAAGCTTGACTGACTATGTTTCTCCACATTGCCTTGCTAATGAGAGATTCATTTCGCTTGACCGGTGCGTTTTTCATTAGTTCCTCTGTTGGAGGTTCCATCAATAGAGCAAGCCCACCTAGAAGAGTCACAATCATGTTTGCCCAGACCAATTGTATGGCTGCAATTGCACTTTGTCCTAAACACATTGTGGTAGCGGATGTTATCAACAGCCATGATATATTCATGGTGAGCTCAAGTTGAATGTACTTCTGAATGTTATAGTATATGCTTCTTCCACACCCAATAATGGTGACCAAGAAACTAACATTTCCGTCCCAGATGATGATGTCAGAACTCTCTCTTGCCACTCCACTACTCCAAGTCCCCATTGCAATGCCCACATCAGCTTCTTTCAGAGTTGGAGCATCATTTGTTCCGACTCCAACCATTGCTACGACATGGCCTCTTTCTTTCAGACATTGCACCAAAAGGAGCCTGTCAGAAGGAATGGAGTTTCCCATCACACATATTTTATTTGCCATGTCGTCCATCCTGTTTTCTTGGGCACTATTTCGAAAACTTTCACCTTCAACTCCCAATCTATTTGGGTTCAGAAATATTCCACACTCACGAGCAATGACTTTCAGATCTGAAACATTATCTTCTGAGACCAATACGATGTTGACTCCAGCTTTTTTACAAGCTTCCACCATATCACTGCAGTATGAATACCTCACACCTAGCAGTGCTATTAAGATTAAGCTGTTTTCTTCTAGCATTGAAACCTCAGTCTGTTTGTAAGCAAATGCAATGGTCTTGAGATATTTGGACTGCATGCCCTCTATAATTTCGTTAAAAACCAATATACTTTGTTCATCCATGACCTTTGTTTCCCCTTTGTTGTCATTGTAGTGCGAACACATGGCTAATATTGTTGTTGCAGGTCCTTTCCAATGCAAGCGCATATCTCCTTCGTTGTCAGCACTGCTTCTTCTCATCAGTACTCCACTGCCTTCATCGTTGGTGCTCAATCCTTTAATCTCCAGGATGGTGCAATTTTGCCTCAAAATCTCATATTGCATTCCCAAATTGAGGTAAGCCCAGGAAAGAAGCGGGTCCTCTCTCGAGCTACAATGAGGGTTTGATGGCATCAGAAGGGGTGTGCTGATTCCATTGCACAAAGCTTCACGAACATGTGTGTCTATTCTAGTGACATAGTCGGTTTCTATGACTTCATCCCCGATGTAGCACTTGTCTACTGACAATTTCAGCACGCCAGTTTTGTCAGTGCAAATAGTTGTGATAGAGCCCACGGTGACACTCGCCAAAGTCCCTCGAGCAGTGGCCTTTCCAGATAAAGTCTTCTTATTCCAATACCTTATGGCAAGTGTAACAAAAAGAGGTATTCCTTCCACTACTCCTACGAGGAATATAGCCAGAGATGTCGTTAGGATACTGATCCGACCACTTGGTTTCATCACAATTTTCTCAATTAAATTCATTATCTCCTTGCTTGCAGTTGGCTTCCCCTTAAGGTCTGGGAGGCCAGAGTGATTGTCTTCCCTTTCAACCATGAAACGGAAGAACAACACTACCAGGATGAGAATAGAGATTGAGATCCCTATAATCTGCGTGCCTGTGCTGACCTTATCAAGTTGAACCGGTAAATGAGCCCGGTTAGGAGTATTGGCTACTTTCTTCATCAGCTCACCCCATGCTGTGTCCATGCCCACAGACGTTACAAGCATGCGACCACTTCCAGCAACCACCTTTGAACCATAGAACAAGAATGGTTTCTTGTCATAAATGGTTGCCACTGTACCATCATCCAATACAAACAACTCACCAGAAACAAACAAACCATCACCGGGAACTGTAGATCCCTGTTTCAAGCACACTATGTCACCTGAAACAACATCACATGTGGGTATTTCACATGGGGATCCCCCTCTGATGACCTCAACCACCATTTTAATGGCCCCTGCAGTCTGTTTCATTGCATGGTTCTGTGGATTTTGAAGCCAAAAATCGCGTATGGAAGGCGCAACAACGAGTATGATGATGACAAACACTATGATGGCCCCTTCATACCAACCGGTGCTTGGGCCTTCCTCCTTCATACCAAAGCCAATCGACAGCACTGCAGCCACCAAGAGAAGGAAAATTATGTGGTTGTTGCTGGACTGTAGGAGCAGTTTGAAGAAGCCTTGAACAGGAGCCTGTGTGGTTAAGAGGGCACTGACTGGGCGGCGAGAACTCACATCTTCTTCATTGCATGGGATTCCATTCTGTAAATCGCTATTGAGTGCCTCTGCAATTCCTTGGACGCATCCAAACTCCTGTAAGGACTCAAAGTCTTTCTCCGTGACTATCTTGGAAATATTTGTACGCTGGAGTTTTGCATCAGTAGCAGCAGTACTACCATCATCCTCCCCGATCCGATGGACATCTCCAGAAAATTGAGGCGAGGCAGGTAAGATTTCTGTAGTCCCTGATGTCAGTTGCAAGTCCTGCAGAAGTCATAATTGCAATTTAGAACTTGAACAAATAAAATTCTTTGTACGTACGTACTATCTCGGCATGGTAAAAGGCAATAAGATTCAAAGCATATATATATAAAGCCTGTTAACGATTCTAATACTCTTTTCTTGATACTTGATAGCTAGCTATAAACAATTAGTTGTGGCGTGTAAATTTTAGGAAAAACAGAAAAAGAATACATGAATGAATGGTGTTTTGCTATAGATATATAGAAATAGTCAAAATACTGCTCAGAAAAAGGAAACTAAAGAGATCACATTAAACCCATTAGTAGTATTCATCATTAACCTGTTATTCCCTCAAAAACTTGCATCAGGACAGATGACTCTGAGCAGGAATATATACTTATCAACTGTACGTACAGCTGAAATAACGAATTACTTATAACAGACATAAAACAGAAAACTCACTGCATCACCAGTAGTAGTGCTGGTGCTGATAATAGCATAAGGGATTGTAGCTGATGAGAGGTGGTGAGGTGGTTGAGACCCGTTTGTAGGTTTCTTGGCTCTGGATGAGATGAGGAGTTTGCGCACTTGGAGAATCACATAAATCCAGCGCCAGTGGTCTATTGGTGGATTAGTACTACTGGTTTTCAGCAACACTGTATGCTGAGACTCGAGGTCGAACTGGTGCACAGGGCTTGCGATGTCTGTCATAGATGCTGTTGTAACTTTGGGGTAAATCCAACGTACCTTGACCCGAAGCGCGTATATATATGGTCTAATCTAGAAAATCATGTAATTAAATTGCCCGATTATTCCATGAACTAAGGAAGATAATTCGATATAAAGAATTTATGAACATTCGTATATATATGTCAGATTGGAATATTACCTTTAATTTACTGATACTTGATTCTGAGATAGGTCTTAAACTGGCAGGTGATTTGACTTGATCATCTTGAACTCTTTTGCGAAATGAAAAGATGAAAAATGAAACTCCTGCGGCAGAACTGAGAAGGAAAAGGAGCTTAGCTAGCTTAGCAGAATGTTTGGAGAGTGAAACTCAATAATGCATGCAAAAGAAATGCAGGTTGGTTAGAGATTAGTATTCTGGTTTTTAAAGGGGTTGAAATCTGTGTAAGCGTTAAAGCGTGTGATGGGAAATTCTAGTTCAATTTACACAAAATGATGAATTTTGGGGACGATATAGAATAGCTTTCTTGTTCTACTTGTTTAGCTGTGTCGGAATCTAATGAGACGTAGTGCACTTTCTGGCCGACCCGTCTTTTTCACCTTCTGTTTTACAACAGAAACCGATTTTTGGAATTAAAAATTCCCTCTATCTAACTTGTAATACATACACGTGTTGAATCAGCAATGGTTTCATTCTTTCGTGTCTTGCAAGATTTTGGTGATTTATTGGTTGCTGGGAGGTGAGCATAGTATCTACGATGGGAACGAGAGCACAGACTCACCCTTCCCCTGCGGACGCGGCTTTCGTTTACTCTTCAAACTAGTTGGAAATTTTGATATTATCTATAATCAGTATAATGTATATGGTGACGACAAGCAACTCGCGTTAACGCGGTCTTACTTCTCGACTCCTCGTGTCAATTGTGGACGCAGCATTTTATTTTCTACTTTAATCAACTAATATTCGTCTCTTTTTCATTTTATTTTTGGTGCTAAAGTTTTATCTCTTGATAAAGACTGTGGGGATTTTCAGCTCAAAGTTAAGTAGGAATTGTGAAATTGATATTGTTGAGTTAGAGAAACAAATGAGAGTATGGAAACACCACGATTCTAAGTCTTTCGCCTAAGTGGTTAGTGCAATTCAAAATGAGTTAGGACTAATGGTATGATTACTTGCTCAGAATGAAAAAAGTCATGAATTGCATGCAGACAATTTGATGTATAATAATTGTACACATGTTATAATCTAATTAAAGCGTCAAACCACGTGTAAGTGCTGACGTCATTCCAGATAAGCAAACGTGTCATAAATTTTATCATGAATTTGATTCCCCATGTAACGTTTCTAATATGGTCCTCGACATTTTCTTCTCTAAAGGTTAACATCCAAGACAATTACTCGCCATTTTCCTATACAAAATCTAGCCCATTGTTTAGAGAAGCCCAAAAATCAAAGAAAGCCCAATACAATAGTCATAGAAGTCCGGTGAGCTAGTTCGAGCCAGCCATCGCAGAGACCTGAGCTAAGAGAGTGAGTGAGTGACGGAGTCGTCTAAGAAGAAGATGAACACAGACATCACAGCGTCGACGAAGCCCGAGTACCCGGTGTTAGATCGGAACCCTCCCTTCACCAGAGTCGTCGGCAATTTCAGCACCCTCGACTATTTCCGATTCGCCACCATCACCGGCGTCTCCGTCACCGTCGGCTACCTCTCCGGTACCCCTCTCTCTCAAACCACATCTTCTTCTTCTTCTTTCTCCTGATCTCAAATTGATTATAATTTCTGTAATTTGCTGCAATTTTAGGGATTAAGCCGGGAATTCGAGGGCCGTCTATGGTGACCGGAGGTCTGAT
Organism: Rosa rugosa; assembly: GCF_958449725.1. Classification (NCBI taxonomy): domain Eukaryota; kingdom Viridiplantae; phylum Streptophyta; class Magnoliopsida; order Rosales; family Rosaceae; genus Rosa; species Rosa rugosa. The sequence continues at coordinate 72,346,052 of NC_084821.1, read as the reverse complement.
TGGAGTGATGGGCGGATTCATGTACGCTTACCAGAACTCGGCGGGTCGCATCATGGGCTTTTTCCCCAACGACCGTGAGGTAGCCCATTACAAGAAATGAAATATTGTATGCACATTTTCTATTTAGGGTTTGTAATAATCAGATTGTTCCTTTTTTGGCTGAAATTTGAGTTCATGTGCTCGTCTATTCATACAATGCTGTGTTTTGAGCGGTTGAAATGTCATTGAAGAACTCCGAATAAGATGGTGTTATGCAATTCATCTGATATTTTGTGTTTTAAGCAAAATTCAGTTCTTATCTTACTGCTTTCTCGAGCTTCTCCCTGTTAGTTCTAATGTTCTCTTTTCAGTTTTCATCATCGCTTATCTTAGCAGCTAGCGCTTTTATTAACTCAGAACTTAGAGAAACTAAGAAATTTTAGTTTAGTGGTTAAGTTTAGTTTCCAGATTCCTGGCTCTCTTTTGTGTGGTTTTTGCTTTACAAATACTCTGGCTTGTGATTTTCTTTAAGCGCTGTATGCATATTACATCTCTCAGGGATTTGAAGTTTGAACCCCTTGCACTTCTTTCCTCCCACTTTTTCATATTAGTCAACAGAATGCATGCATTTTTCAGTACCTGATCGTGCACATTTTTTGTTGTCTAATCATGATTGTGAGCCTTGCATTAAGAAAGAAATCATAGTTCACTCTAGCTTTGTTCTTTAGTGATAGGGTTTGAATTAAATCTTTAAACTTAGGAGCCTTGTAGTAAGAAAGAAAGTGTGGTTCATAATAGCTTTGTTCTTTCCTGCCAACTTTAAATTGAATCTTTAAATGTAGGAGCACTGTAGTAAAACTTCTGGTTCTTGTTTGTGATTGGGACTTGAGGACATAATTTCCATCTGGGAAAAATCGCTTTGAGTGTAGATCAATGAGGGCTCGACATAGCAAGTGATGATCAGTAGTTGTACAGGTTAATTCGTGAAATTTGTGAGCCTATGTACTCTTCCTAGATGAGACTAAAAAAGGTGGATGAGGGAGTACATGACACTGAGTACTGAAGAATATGGAGCATGGAGTAAGGCAAAGATAGGTAAAGCAGGGAGTGTGACAAGTTAATTGTTCCCTGTATAGGAATGCTGACCGAATTAATCCTGTTTCTTTAAGAGGGACTTGGTTTAAAGAATGAAGAATTTGCTTTTGTATGCAGCTTGTGGATCATTCTACATGATTATGGCAGTTTGCTTCAGAGGCTGCGATTTTAACAACTATTACGTGAATTTTTGACGTTTATGACCATAAATTTGGTTGTGAGCAAAGAACAGTAGTCATCATATGTGAAAATGGGAGCACCCACTACCTATGTACGAAGAAGAACTTAAGGAAGAAGAAGAACTTACAGAGAGAATTTCAGACAAAATCTGAGAGAGTATTTCAATTAATGGAACTCAATGTAATTATTACAACAGTAGCTCTATTTATAGTAGTCCAAAAAACAAAGGAAAGAAAACCCTAGCTATTACAGCCTGTAAATCCACATCAGCAGCTTGACAGTAAGTCACCACTACATGCCCTACAGCTGGACAGCTCCTTATTCATGCTTGATCACCTTGACCTTTTACGTTGACTTGTTAACACCTCCCCTCAATCTCAGTGGGGGATAACACACTGAGATTGACACAGTGCTGCTTGAATACCGGACTATGAAGACCCTTAGTGAAGACATCAGCAGTTTGATTTTCTGTAGGCACATACTGCAACAGGAGATCTTGCCTTTGAACTCTCTCTCGAACAAAATGGAAATCATTATCAAGGTGCTTGATCCTGGAATGAAAGACAGGGTTTGAACATAATGCAAGAGCAGAAAGATTATCACACTTCATCAAGGGTGGTGCTGGAATCCGAATATGTAGATCACAGAGGATATGTCTCATCCATGAAATTTCAGCAGCTGTGTTGGCAAGAGCACGATATTCAGCTTCAGTAGAACTCCTAGACACTGAACCTTGTTTCTTTGATTGCCAAGACACAGGGCAATGTCCAAGATACACAATGAATCCTGTAGTTGATCTTCTTTGATTGACATCACCAGCCCAATCAGCATCACAGAATGCATTGATATATGCAACACTACTACCATATTTATAGAATAATCCTTTTGTCAAAGTACCTTGCAGATATCTTAGAATTCTCTTCACTGAGGCATAATGCACATCAGTAGGAGTTGACATAAACTGGCACACTGTGTTTACAGCATAAGCAATGTCTGGCCTAGTGAAAGTCAAGTATTGCAATGCACCAACAATGCTTCTGTAGAGAGTAGGGTTTAACAAAGGTGTACCTTCATTCTTGAGGAGCTGATTATGAGGTAGACAAGGAGTATTACAATCTCTGCAGGTATCCAATCCAGCTTTGGCAATCAGTTCCTTGGCATATTTTTCTTGTGACAAAAACAATCCTGTATCTTTATATTGCACATTTATTCCCAGGAAATAAGATAGAGGACCAAGATCTTTCATATCAAAAACATCACTGAGCTCGGATATGACAGATGCAATACCATTTTTACATGATCCAGTAATCACTATATCATCAACATAGAGTAATAATGCCACTATCCCTTCATTTGTCACTTTAACAAACAAACTCGGGTCAGAATGAGAAAACTGAAACCCCAAGGCAGGGAGAAAATTAGTAAATTTTTCATTCCAAGCTCTAGGTGCCTGTTTAAGACCATAGAGAGACTTTTTGAGTAAACACACATGATTGGGATTAACAGTATCAACAAACCCATGAGGTTGATGCATATAGACTTCTTCTTTCAGATCACCATGAAGAAAAGCATTTTTCACATCAAGTTGTCTCAATTCCCAGTTATACATGGCTGCAAGAGAGATAATGATCCTTACTGTGCTATGTCTCACAACAGGACTGAAAGTTTCTTCATAGTCTAGACCTTTTTCTTGACTATATCCCTGAGCAACTAACCTTGCTTTAAACCTAGAAACACTTCCATCAGGATTTTTCTTAACTTTGTACACCCATTTGCTTCCAACAATATTTTTACCTTCTGGACAGGGAACCAACTCCCATGTGCCTTGCTTCTTCAATGCATCTATCTCTTCATTCATAGCAATATCCCATTCTGGTATACCAACAGCAGCCTTAAAACTTCTTGGTTCTACAGGATCATGTATATCAATGACAGCACTAAGGCCGCTAAAGAAAGATAGCTCATCAAGCAAATTATGTTGCACAATACAAGAGTAGGCACAAAACTCATCAAAGGACTTTTTCTTTACTATGCCATTCTTAGCTCTAGTCAACATGGAGTGATTATTGTAAGCAATAGTAGGATCATCAATAAACTGTAGCTCATGTGATAATACTGGACCAGTATTTTCATCACTCACATCATGATTATCAACATCCATACCAGAGGGACTACTTGTATCACCATCTTCAGTTCCTGCGGAAACACTAGAATCACCAGAAGAACCACCTTCAATCCCCCCCTCAGCCAAGGCAGGCTCACCAACAGTAGGCTGAGAGGAATTAGGGAAGGGAAGAATCACTTGTAACTGATCAGAAGAGAGCACAGGCATAAGTGGGGAATCATGGATGATGGGAACAGGACACTTCCTTGAGGAAGAAGAAACAGATGATGAAGGTGGAGAAGATGGGGAATGGTGAGCAGGAGAGTGAAAAGGGAAGATAGACTCATCATGAATAACATGTCGACACAGCCATAGTTTATTCCTCCCAATGCTATAGCAGAAAACACCCTTGTAACCTAAGGCATATCCCAAAAAGACACATTGAACAGTTCTTGGTTCAAGTTTATCAGTACAGTAGGGACGAAGGAGAGGATAACATGCAGAACCAAAAACCCTGAGATGACTAAGACTAGGTGCAGAACCAAAGAATTGAATGTATGGAGAGGACATGTTCAAAGATTTGCAAGGCATCCGATTGATGAGATAGGCTGAATGAGCCATGGCATGAAACCAAAAGGGTTTAGGTAACTGAGCAGTGGACAAGAGAGTAATGCAGGTCTCAACAAGATGTCTATTCTTCCTTTCTGCAACCCCATTCTGTTGGGGAGTATGAGGACATGTGATGAAATGCAGTATACCATGCTGATCAAGAAAACTTCTAAAGGCCTTGCTATTGTATTCACCACCACCATCAGTTTGAAGAGAAAGAATATTGTGGCTAAACTGTGTAGAAACAAAATAGGCCAGACATTGATAACAAAATAGGCCAGACATTGCAGCAATGGCTGTATCCAAGCTTAGATGCGGAAGCGAGAAGGGGAGGTGTTAACATCTACTTAGTATGAAATCACATATAGAATCAAGAGCCAAAGCTCTGATACCATGATAACATGATCGTCATTGATGTAAAAGCTTAAGGAAGAAGAAGAACTTACAGAGAGAATTTCAGACAAAATCTGAGAGAGTATTTCAATTAATGGAACTCAATGTAATTATTACAACAGTAGCTCTATTTATAGTAGTCCAAAAAACAAAGGAAAGAAAACCCTAGCTATTACAGCCTGTAAATCCACATCAGCAGCTTGACAGTAAGTCACCACTACATGCCCTACAGCTGGACAGCTCCTTATTCATGCTTGATCACCTTGACCTTTTACGTTGACTTGTTAACACCTCCCCTCAATCTCAGTGGGGGATAACACACTGAGATTGACACAGTGCTGCTTGAATACCGGACTATGAAGACCCTTAGTGAAGACATCAGCAGTTTGATTTTCTGTAGGCACATACTGCAACAGGAGATCTTGCCTTTGAACTCTCTCTCGAACAAAATGGAAATCATTATCAAGGTGCTTGATCCTGGAATGAAAGACAGGGTTTGAACATAATGCAAGAGCAGAAAGATTATCACACTTCATCAAGGGTGGTGCTGGAATCCGAATATGTAGATCACAGAGGATATGTCTCATCCATGAAATTTCAGCAGCTGTGTTGGCAAGAGCACGATATTCAGCTTCAGTAGAACTCCTAGACACTGAACCTTGTTTCTTTGATTGCCAAGACACAGGGCAATGTCCAAGATACACAATGAATCCTGTAGTTGATCTTCTTTGATTGACATCACCAGCCCAATCAGCATCACAGAATGCATTGATATATGCAACACTACTACCATATTTATAGAATAATCCTTTTGTCAAAGTACCTTGCAGATATCTTAGAATTCTCTTCACTGAGGCATAATGCACATCAGTAGGAGTTGACATAAACTGGCACACTGTGTTTACAGCATAAGCAATGTCTGGCCTAGTGAAAGTCAAGTATTGCAATGCACCAACAATGCTTCTGTAGAGAGTAGGGTTTAACAAAGGTGTACCTTCATTCTTGAGGAGCTGATTATGAGGTAGACAAGGAGTATTACAATCTCTGCAGGTATCCAATCCAGCTTTGGCAATCAGTTCCTTGGCATATTTTTCTTGTGACAAAAACAATCCTGTATCTTTATATTGCACATTTATTCCCAGGAAATAAGATAGAGGACCAAGATCTTTCATATCAAAAACATCACTGAGCTCGGATATGACAGATGCAATACCATTTTTACATGATCCAGTAATCACTATATCATCAACATAGAGTAATAATGCCACTATCCCTTCATTTGTCACTTTAACAAACAAACTCGGGTCAGAATGAGAAAACTGAAACCCCAAGGCAGGGAGAAAATTAGTAAATTTTTCATTCCAAGCTCTAGGTGCCTGTTTAAGACCATAGAGAGACTTTTTGAGTAAACACACATGATTGGGATTAACAGTATCAACAAACCCATGAGGTTGATGCATATAGACTTCTTCTTTCAGATCACCATGAAGAAAAGCATTTTTCACATCAAGTTGTCTCAATTCCCAGTTATACATGGCTGCAAGAGAGATAATGATCCTTACTGTGCTATGTCTCACAACAGGACTGAAAGTTTCTTCATAGTCTAGACCTTTTTCTTGACTATATCCCTGAGCAACTAACCTTGCTTTAAACCTAGAAACACTTCCATCAGGATTTTTCTTAACTTTGTACACCCATTTGCTTCCAACAATATTTTTACCTTCTGGACAGGGAACCAACTCCCATGTGCCTTGCTTCTTCAATGCATCTATCTCTTCATTCATAGCAATATCCCATTCTGGTATACCAACAGCAGCCTTAAAACTTCTTGGTTCTACAGGATCATGTATATCAATGACAGCACTAAGGCCGCTAAAGAAAGATAGCTCATCAAGCAAATTATGTTGCACAATACAAGAGTAGGCACAAAACTCATCAAAGGACTTTTTCTTTACTATGCCATTCTTAGCTCTAGTCAACATGGAGTGATTATTGTAAGCAATAGTAGGATCATCAATAAACTGTAGCTCATGTGATAATACTGGACCAGTATTTTCATCACTCACATCATGATTATCAACATCCATACCAGAGGGACTACTTGTATCACCATCTTCAGTTCCTGCGGAAACACTAGAATCACCAGAAGAACCACCTTCAATCCCCCCCTCAGCCAAGGCAGGCTCACCAACAGTAGGCTGAGAGGAATTAGGGAAGGGAAGAATCACTTGTAACTGATCAGAAGAGAGCACAGGCATAAGTGGGGAATCATGGATGATGGGAACAGGACACTTCCTTGAGGAAGAAGAAACAGATGATGAAGGTGGAGAAGATGGGGAATGGTGAGCAGGAGAGTGAAAAGGGAAGATAGACTCATCATGAATAACATGTCGACACAGCCATAGTTTATTCCTCCCAATGCTATAGCAGAAAACACCCTTGTAACCTAAGGCATATCCCAAAAAGACACATTGAACAGTTCTTGGTTCAAGTTTATCAGTACAGTAGGGACGAAGGAGAGGATAACATGCAGAACCAAAAACCCTGAGATGACTAAGACTAGGTGCAGAACCAAAGAATTGAATGTATGGAGAGGACATGTTCAAAGATTTGCAAGGCATCCGATTGATGAGATAGGCTGAATGAGCCATGGCATGAAACCAAAAGGGTTTAGGTAACTGAGCAGTGGACAAGAGAGTAATGCAGGTCTCAACAAGATGTCTATTCTTCCTTTCTGCAACCCCATTCTGTTGGGGAGTATGAGGACATGTGATGAAATGCAGTATACCATGCTGATCAAGAAAACTTCTAAAGGCCTTGCTATTGTATTCACCACCACCATCAGTTTGAAGAGAAAGAATATTGTGGCTAAACTGTGTAGAAACAAAATAGGCCAGACATTGATAACAAAATAGGCCAGACATTGCAGCAATGGCTGTATCCAAGCTTAGATGCGGAAGCGAGAAGGGGAGGTGTTAACATCTACTTAGTATGAAATCACATATAGAATCAAGAGCCAAAGCTCTGATACCATGATAACATGATCGTCATTGATGTAAAAGCTTAAGGAAGAAGAAGAACTTACAGAGAGAATTTCAGACAAAATCTGAGAGAGTATTTCAATTAATGGAACTCAATGTAATTATTACAACAGTAGCTCTATTTATAGTAGTCCAAAAAACAAAGGAAAGAAAACCCTAGCTATTACAGCCTGTAAATCCACATCAGCAGCTTGACAGTAAGTCACCACTACATGCCCTACAGCTGGACAGCTCCTTATTCATGCTTGATCACCTTGACCTTTTACGTTGACTTGTTAACACCTCCCCTCAATCTCAGTGGGGGATAACACACTGAGATTGACACAGTGCTGCTTGAATACCGGACTATGAAGACCCTTAGTGAAGACATCAGCAGTTTGATTTTCTGTAGGCACATACTGCAACAGGAGATCTTGCCTTTGAACTCTCTCTCGAACAAAATGGAAATCATTATCAAGGTGCTTGATCCTGGAATGAAAGACAGGGTTTGAACATAATGCAAGAGCAGAAAGATTATCACACTTCATCAAGGGTGGTGCTGGAATCCGAATATGTAGATCACAGAGGATATGTCTCATCCATGAAATTTCAGCAGCTGTGTTGGCAAGAGCACGATATTCAGCTTCAGTAGAACTCCTAGACACTGAACCTTGTTTCTTTGATTGCCAAGACACAGGGCAATGTCCAAGATACACAATGAATCCTGTAGTTGATCTTCTTTGATTGACATCACCAGCCCAATCAGCATCACAGAATGCATTGATATATGCAACACTACTACCATATTTATAGAATAATCCTTTTGTCAAAGTACCTTGCAGATATCTTAGAATTCTCTTCACTGAGGCATAATGCACATCAGTAGGAGTTGACATAAACTGGCACACTGTGTTTACAGCATAAGCAATGTCTGGCCTAGTGAAAGTCAAGTATTGCAATGCACCAACAATGCTTCTGTAGAGAGTAGGGTTTAACAAAGGTGTACCTTCATTCTTGAGGAGCTGATTATGAGGTAGACAAGGAGTATTACAATCTCTGCAGGTATCCAATCCAGCTTTGGCAATCAGTTCCTTGGCATATTTTTCTTGTGACAAAAACAATCCTGTATCTTTATATTGCACATTTATTCCCAGGAAATAAGATAGAGGACCAAGATCTTTCATATCAAAAACATCACTGAGCTCGGATATGACAGATGCAATACCATTTTTACATGATCCAGTAATCACTATATCATCAACATAGAGTAATAATGCCACTATCCCTTCATTTGTCACTTTAACAAACAAACTCGGGTCAGAATGAGAAAACTGAAACCCCAAGGCAGGGAGAAAATTAGTAAATTTTTCATTCCAAGCTCTAGGTGCCTGTTTAAGACCATAGAGAGACTTTTTGAGTAAACACACATGATTGGGATTAACAGTATCAACAAACCCATGAGGTTGATGCATATAGACTTCTTCTTTCAGATCACCATGAAGAAAAGCATTTTTCACATCAAGTTGTCTCAATTCCCAGTTATACATGGCTGCAAGAGAGATAATGATCCTTACTGTGCTATGTCTCACAACAGGACTGAAAGTTTCTTCATAGTCTAGACCTTTTTCTTGACTATATCCCTGAGCAACTAACCTTGCTTTAAACCTAGAAACACTTCCATCAGGATTTTTCTTAACTTTGTACACCCATTTGCTTCCAACAATATTTTTACCTTCTGGACAGGGAACCAACTCCCATGTGCCTTGCTTCTTCAATGCATCTATCTCTTCATTCATAGCAATATCCCATTCTGGTATACCAACAGCAGCCTTAAAACTTCTTGGTTCTACAGGATCATGTATATCAATGACAGCACTAAGGCCGCTAAAGAAAGATAGCTCATCAAGCAAATTATGTTGCACAATACAAGAGTAGGCACAAAACTCATCAAAGGACTTTTTCTTTACTATGCCATTCTTAGCTCTAGTCAACATGGAGTGATTATTGTAAGCAATAGTAGGATCATCAATAAACTGTAGCTCATGTGATAATACTGGACCAGTATTTTCATCACTCACATCATGATTATCAACATCCATACCAGAGGGACTACTTGTATCACCATCTTCAGTTCCTGCGGAAACACTAGAATCACCAGAAGAACCACCTTCAATCCCCCCCTCAGCCAAGGCAGGCTCACCAACAGTAGGCTGAGAGGAATTAGGGAAGGGAAGAATCACTTGTAACTGATCAGAAGAGAGCACAGGCATAAGTGGGGAATCATGGATGATGGGAACAGGACACTTCCTTGAGGAAGAAGAAACAGATGATGAAGGTGGAGAAGATGGGGAATGGTGAGCAGGAGAGTGAAAAGGGAAGATAGACTCATCATGAATAACATGTCGACACAGCCATAGTTTATTCCTCCCAATGCTATAGCAGAAAACACCCTTGTAACCTAAGGCATATCCCAAAAAGACACATTGAACAGTTCTTGGTTCAAGTTTATCAGTACAGTAGGGACGAAGGAGAGGATAACATGCAGAACCAAAAACCCTGAGATGACTAAGACTAGGTGCAGAACCAAAGAATTGAATGTATGGAGAGGACATGTTCAAAGATTTGCAAGGCATCCGATTGATGAGATAGGCTGAATGAGCCATGGCATGAAACCAAAAGGGTTTAGGTAACTGAGCAGTGGACAAGAGAGTAATGCAGGTCTCAACAAGATGTCTATTCTTCCTTTCTGCAACCCCATTCTGTTGGGGAGTATGAGGACATGTGATGAAATGCAGTATACCATGCTGATCAAGAAAACTTCTAAAGGCCTTGCTATTGTATTCACCACCACCATCAGTTTGAAGAGAAAGAATATTGTGGCTAAACTGTGTAGAAACAAAATAGGCCAGACATTGATAACAAAATAGGCCAGACATTGCAGCAATGGCTGTATCCAAGCTTAGATGCGGAAGCGAGAAGGGGAGGTGTTAACATCTACTTAGTATGAAATCACATATAGAATCAAGAGCCAAAGCTCTGATACCATGATAACATGATCGTCATTGATGTAAAAGCTTAAGGAAGAAGAAGAACTTACAGAGAGAATTTCAGACAAAATCTGAGAGAGTATTTCAATTAATGGAACTCAATGTAATTATTACAACAGTAGCTCTATTTATAGTAGTCCAAAAAACAAAGGAAAGAAAACCCTAGCTATTACAGCCTGTAAATCCACATCAGCAGCTTGACAGTAAGTCACCACTACATGCCCTACAGCTGGACAGCTCCTTATTCATGCTTGATCACCTTGACCTTTTACGTTGACTTGTTAACACCTCCCCTCAATCTCAGTGGGGGATAACACACTGAGATTGACACAGTGCTGCTTGAATACCGGACTATGAAGACCCTTAGTGAAGACATCAGCAGTTTGATTTTCTGTAGGCACATACTGCAACAGGAGATCTTGCCTTTGAACTCTCTCTCGAACAAAATGGAAATCATTATCAAGGTGCTTGATCCTGGAATGAAAGACAGGGTTTGAACATAATGCAAGAGCAGAAAGATTATCACACTTCATCAAGGGTGGTGCTGGAATCCGAATATGTAGATCACAGAGGATATGTCTCATCCATGAAATTTCAGCAGCTGTGTTGGCAAGAGCACGATATTCAGCTTCAGTAGAACTCCTAGACACTGAACCTTGTTTCTTTGATTGCCAAGACACAGGGCAATGTCCAAGATACACAATGAATCCTGTAGTTGATCTTCTTTGATTGACATCACCAGCCCAATCAGCATCACAGAATGCATTGATATATGCAACACTACTACCATATTTATAGAATAATCCTTTTGTCAAAGTACCTTGCAGATATCTTAGAATTCTCTTCACTGAGGCATAATGCACATCAGTAGGAGTTGACATAAACTGGCACACTGTGTTTACAGCATAAGCAATGTCTGGCCTAGTGAAAGTCAAGTATTGCAATGCACCAACAATGCTTCTGTAGAGAGTAGGGTTTAACAAAGGTGTACCTTCATTCTTGAGGAGCTGATTATGAGGTAGACAAGGAGTATTACAATCTCTGCAGGTATCCAATCCAGCTTTGGCAATCAGTTCCTTGGCATATTTTTCTTGTGACAAAAACAATCCTGTATCTTTATATTGCACATTTATTCCCAGGAAATAAGATAGAGGACCAAGATCTTTCATATCAAAAACATCACTGAGCTCGGATATGACAGATGCAATACCATTTTTACATGATCCAGTAATCACTATATCATCAACATAGAGTAATAATGCCACTATCCCTTCATTTGTCACTTTAACAAACAAACTCGGGTCAGAATGAGAAAACTGAAACCCCAAGGCAGGGAGAAAATTAGTAAATTTTTCATTCCAAGCTCTAGGTGCCTGTTTAAGACCATAGAGAGACTTTTTGAGTAAACACACATGATTGGGATTAACAGTATCAACAAACCCATGAGGTTGATGCATATAGACTTCTTCTTTCAGATCACCATGAAGAAAAGCATTTTTCACATCAAGTTGTCTCAATTCCCAGTTATACATGGCTGCAAGAGAGATAATGATCCTTACTGTGCTATGTCTCACAACAGGACTGAAAGTTTCTTCATAGTCTAGACCTTTTTCTTGACTATATCCCTGAGCAACTAACCTTGCTTTAAACCTAGAAACACTTCCATCAGGATTTTTCTTAACTTTGTACACCCATTTGCTTCCAACAATATTTTTACCTTCTGGACAGGGAACCAACTCCCATGTGCCTTGCTTCTTCAATGCATCTATCTCTTCATTCATAGCAATATCCCATTCTGGTATACCAACAGCAGCCTTAAAACTTCTTGGTTCTACAGGATCATGTATATCAATGACAGCACTAAGGCCGCTAAAGAAAGATAGCTCATCAAGCAAATTATGTTGCACAATACAAGAGTAGGCACAAAACTCATCAAAGGACTTTTTCTTTACTATGCCATTCTTAGCTCTAGTCAACATGGAGTGATTATTGTAAGCAATAGTAGGATCATCAATAAACTGTAGCTCATGTGATAATACTGGACCAGTATTTTCATCACTCACATCATGATTATCAACATCCATACCAGAGGGACTACTTGTATCACCATCTTCAGTTCCTGCGGAAACACTAGAATCACCAGAAGAACCACCTTCAATCCCCCCCTCAGCCAAGGCAGGCTCACCAACAGTAGGCTGAGAGGAATTAGGGAAGGGAAGAATCACTTGTAACTGATCAGAAGAGAGCACAGGCATAAGTGGGGAATCATGGATGATGGGAACAGGACACTTCCTTGAGGAAGAAGAAACAGATGATGAAGGTGGAGAAGATGGGGAATGGTGAGCAGGAGAGTGAAAAGGGAAGATAGACTCATCATGAATAACATGTCGACACAGCCATAGTTTATTCCTCCCAATGCTATAGCAGAAAACACCCTTGTAACCTAAGGCATATCCCAAAAAGACACATTGAACAGTTCTTGGTTCAAGTTTATCAGTACAGTAGGGACGAAGGAGAGGATAACATGCAGAACCAAAAACCCTGAGATGACTAAGACTAGGTGCAGAACCAAAGAATTGAATGTATGGAGAGGACATGTTCAAAGATTTGCAAGGCATCCGATTGATGAGATAGGCTGAATGAGCCATGGCATGAAACCAAAAGGGTTTAGGTAACTGAGCAGTGGACAAGAGAGTAATGCAGGTCTCAACAAGATGTCTATTCTTCCTTTCTGCAACCCCATTCTGTTGGGGAGTATGAGGACATGTGATGAAATGCAGTATACCATGCTGATCAAGAAAACTTCTAAAGGCCTTGCTATTGTATTCACCACCACCATCAGTTTGAAGAGAAAGAATATTGTGGCTAAACTGTGTAGAAACAAAATAGGCCAGACATTGATAACAAAATAGGCCAGACATTGCAGCAATGGCTGTATCCAAGCTTAGATGCGGAAGCGAGAAGGGGAGGTGTTAACATCTACTTAGTATGAAATCACATATAGAATCAAGAGCCAAAGCTCTGATACCATGATAACATGATCGTCATTGATGTAAAAGCTTAAGGAAGAAGAAGAACTTACAGAGAGAATTTCAGACAAAATCTGAGAGAGTATTTCAATTAATGGAACTCAATGTAATTATTACAACAGTAGCTCTATTTATAGTAGTCCAAAAAACAAAGGAAAGAAAACCCTAGCTATTACAGCCTGTAAATCCACATCAGCAGCTTGACAGTAAGTCACCACTACATGCCCTACAGCTGGACAGCTCCTTATTCATGCTTGATCACCTTGACCTTTATGTATTTATTTATAAACTCAAGAAGGCCTTCAAGTGCTCGTAGCTTCTAGGGCCAGTAAAATAAATAACCGAAAGATTGGGCCTCCCTTCTTTTGCATATCTTGAAGCGCGCGCACAAGCCCATTGAGACACAAATTACACTGGATGGAGATATGGGTAGGATAGTGGGGTGCATTTGAGAAGGGAACAACAGATTTGGGAATGTGAATGGTATTACATTGTGTGTATTTTTGTATTTATGACGTATTATTAGTTGTGTATGATTGATAATTTGATATGCATCATTGACTTCTGTATAAGAAGACATCCAGATGTGATAACATATTATAATATATTTTGAGCCTCTTCTAAACTGAATCAAATGCCGCTAGGTTTTCGCATGTGTTTGCAGATGAATGAATTGTTCGTGTAAACCAAAACAAGTTGAGATTACAATAGTCTTATCCAGTAGTAAAAGCAAATATAGAAAGCAATATGAAGTCAGGCTTGGTGTCAAGGAAGGAAGGATGAATAACTGTGGTCAAAATTGTTGATTGGTAAAATGGCTTATTACTCTTGGAAATATACAGGGCCATAGGGACGCATTGTTTAGAGAAGCCTGGTAACCTTTTCTGAAATGAGAAAGTACTGGAAAGGAGGCAATAATCTCAATCTCAATCTCAAACGTCTTTCTGAAAAACAAATACAGTACTGTATTATATTCTCTTTGCTCTAGATTTGTTTCTTGCTGAGTTGTTGAGTTGCTTGAGCCTTTTAAAAGTAAATGGATGATTGTTAATTTGAAACATGTCATTGTACGTCTTATTTTCTTGGTATAAGAAGTAAAGCAAAGGAAGCTGATCTCATCCCACCATGACCAAAGCATGGGTTGGTTGTTGTGCTTGTTGTTTACTAAGCTTTTGGACTTTGTGTTTTGGCAGAAAGTAAAAAGAAAATTCCACCCACTTAATTAACTTGCTTACGAAAGGGTAACAAAGGATCAAAGATTTGCGTTTTGTAGCTTTATTTGGAACGTTCCTCCTCGTCCTCCATTATTTGTTCACTATCGCTTGAGATGAGTACAAATCGTAGTTGATTTGATGGAGATAATAGCTTTCTTCTTCCACAACAGACAATGGCAGGGAGAAGGTCTTGAGTGAAGCGGCCCGCGATTGACATGACCATCCAATAAGAAATCGCCTGGTATACAAATGGAGGGTGTGTTTTTCTTTTCTTTCTATACCAAATAAGCAACAACAAATCTAGCGACGGTGTGGCTGAATTGAATTAATCGTCCCCTCCCCCTGGAGCTTAGGGCTGGCTTGTATTTGTATGACGTAGTAGATGACTTTTGCATCCACCATCTATGTGACGTTTGATCAAATGTCAATTGCGTTTTATAACAAGATGCCTTAATGTGGTGGTTGGTTTTGTTTTGACAAAGAACGACCCACATCACATGAAAAATTAAGTTGCATTCTTGTGCTACTATTTTCAGTCTTTTTATACATACATAATTCTCTCTCCATCTCTCTTTTTGATTTTGTCAAGGGGAACGCAAAGGCTTCTTAGGTCCAAGATAAACTCCTTCGGCGCATGTGAAATGCTCCAACTGTGCATTGCAGCACAGTGTCTCGCCATTGTTTATTGTGAAGATACTAGATTTAGGTAGTGTTGTATGTAATGCAACACAAGGAGCTTCTTGGAAGCACCCAAAACAGGAAACGGCGCCTTGTATTATGTGACCATTTTATATATATATCATATTACACAGATGATAATGATGATTTATGATTATCTTGGCGGGGATAATCAAATATTAGTAGTAATATTCTGTTGGACCGACTAGGATCGAGTTGTCCTAGAGAATTTTACTGGTAACTTTATTTTCCATATCAAAAATAAAATAAAAAATAAAAACAAAAAACCTTGGCGGAGATAATCAGGATGGTACCAGATAATGAAACTTAGCTTTTGACTATACTTTATGTATGGAAATGAAATGCTGATGTGTTGAAGATAAGGAAAGTAGGACCCTACTCACAATAAGAAGCTGCCCTCATCTTTGTCCTTCTCTTTATTTACTTTACAGGGAAGGAAAGCACCAGGCAACAAGATTCTCCTTTTCTTAATTAGGCTCCATCGATCTCTCTCTCTTTTTGATATGAACCCCTTGATTATCAATCATCAATCATTATCAGATCTCAGTTCCCAAAACATTTACTCTTAGCTCTGTGGGTGCCCAAATTCCATTCCCTTTGAAAACAGGAATAAATAAAGCTCCAGGTGATCGATTGATCGTGTTCATCCCTAGCTCGATCCTTTAACCGGCCGCTTTATAGGCTTTATGAAAGATCGATCACTAGCTACTTCATTACCAGTATTATTAGCAGGGATAGTGAAAAACGCGTGAGAACTGAGACAAGTATTCGAGTTTTGGTCGTCGTGTGCTTGCACCTCACAGAGACGGAAACAGTGGCTCTCAGACTAGCTAGCTAGGGCACAAAAATGGAAAGGAAAAACGCGTTGCACGCGTGCACATCACATCACATGGTTTAGGCTAAAGTAAAGGAGAGAAGGGCCACCCATGCATGGACCAATATTGCAATGACTACAAACATAAATTACCACTAGCTACAGTTTTTTTTCCTAAATTACCATCAGCAGGCCTGTTTTTTTTAATTTCCATGAGCTAGTGTGTAGGGCCCATGTGCAAGGTATTATACCTTGCTGTCAGATTCCTTTCCTTTTTAAATTATTTCAATTGGCAAGTAAATTACGAATCTGTCATTGTGAGTTTGATAATGTGAATTAACACTGCTGAATGTCAGTACCATTATGAAAAATATTTATTCCGTCTTTGTTTTTCTTAGAAATAACACATTTATTTAATAATTCCAAAAACTATTTATACATATTACAATATGAAACTTGAACACTATATCATTTATCTCTGGCTTTGCTGCTTTCACATACAAGTTGCTTTGAATTTCACCTCTTCTCATGGTGAAGAAGTTTCTCCAGCAGGATTTCTTGGAGTACTGACCCTCAGTAGTATACTGACCCCCAGTAGTATATATACTAGCCCCAGTAGTATACTAACCCTCAGTAGTGTACTGATCCCCAGTAGTATACTGACCCCCAGTAGTATACTAGCCTGGTCTTCTTGCATTTGCTCACTTCAGCATTGCTTTCATAGTTTCATTAGCTCCATCCTGTAAGTCAACCGACAACACAGAGCATCAGGGATAACAAAGTGTGCCCAAAACTGCTTTGGCAATTACAACTCTAATCCTTTCTCTTCAAAAATCATAGCATTCAAACACATAAGAACTGTCACTAAACTTGGAGCCTAATCTCTAATAATCTCTATAGAATTCTGAACAAACAGGAATAATAGTACCAGCAACAACACAATTCTAAAACTATGATTCCACAGCAAGACTACAGACACAGATCACATTCACTTATAACCATCCAACACAATGGTTTCCATACACAGAGCCCAACAACTAACCCCATGTCAAAACCTCACTACCCTGAACCCCTTTATCAAAACATAACATGTATTCACAAAACAAAATTCAACACTAAACCATCAAATGCAGCATAGAATTTAGTTCTCCAATCAAAAACTTCTATAAAGGAACAATCTTTACCTCTTAGAAAAGCAGGGATCGAATTGGAAGTGATGGACTGATGGCATCTCTACAAGCCCGCATTGCTGCGGACGTAACATCTTGCCTGTTTCACCACACAATTCATCAAACTCAGCATTACAAAACTACCATCTTTAACACAAAGTACCAATCTTTGATCATCAAAACTTAAAACTACACAAAACTCTCCAATGGGTAATCATCAAATATGTTCTAGCATAAAGTCCATATCTTTTTATGATCAAAACTTAAAACTACACAAAGATTCTCATCTGGGCAATCATCAAGTGTGTGAAACAAACCGAGAACAGAGTCAACTGGGAAAAATGAAGCTCACCCATGTTGGTCGTAGCCCACACCCATCTCCACGAACAAGAGCTTCATAGGTTGAGCTGAGCCGCTGGTCTCACTTTTCTGGGCTTCCATGGCAGTCGATGCGGCCTCGCCACTCGCTTCGACTCCTCGCTTCGCCGCCTCGCCGCCTCGCCGCCTCACTTCGCCGATCGCCTCGCCGCCTTGCTTTGCCGCCTCGCCTCACCGACTACTTCGCCATCGGAGCCTTGATTTGCTACTCTGATTTGCTACTCTGATTTGTTGCTTAGCTGCAGAAATGGAAGAGAGGTTTTGATTTTGGGGAGAAATGGATCTGAAAGAGATATGAGAGAGAGCGAGAGCTGTATCGTGATAGATATAGAATGAGTGGCAATTTTTGTAATTTCACTGTCCTTTTTGTCCTTAATATATTGAATCGTTACTGTAGCTAGGTTTAATTTGACCGCACGGGAACCGTGTTTGTGGCCCTTGCGCATGGGAAAGAAATGAAAGAATTTGTAGCTAGTGGTCATTAACTCTAAATTCATTTAGAATGTTGACGTGCGATCTAATAATTACAAACTAAATGGACATTTTGTTGCATTGCATTTAGTGTTCTAAAAATCGCTAAGGTCTTAGCGTGTTTTGATGGATAGGTTTTAAGTCATCGTGTATATATATAAACCTTAATATTTTTGGAATTGGAGTTAATGGAAAACGTTTTTTTTTTTTTTTTTTTTTTGAGAATGAATGGAAAACGTTGTTTAATAATATTTTTATAAAATATTATAATCTCAGAAAAAAAAAATATTATTATTAATCTCATGAGACGAGTAAGCTCCACCTACATCGCAGGTTCGCAGAACGTGACGGTGACGCGAGGCGTAGCAACCTTCCAGGCAAGCGCGCGCTTTGTAAAGACAGCCCTTCTTTTCCTCATAATCACGATAATGCCATTTGACCCCTGTACTCCAAATCTGGGTAAACTAACCCATGCCGTAAAAACGCCCCTGGTTTTGTTTTGTATTAAATCTCAGTGTAGCAACCAACTCTCTCTCTCTGTTGCTCAAAGCAGCTATTTGCCTATTTATATATGTAACTGTTTAAAACTGCCCTGTCGATAGTCATTAGAGTTCTATACAAGTATATAGGAAACAAATGAAGCAAAAATTAATTGCTATAAATGAGAGTTTTGCAGGCCATGAACTCTATTTTAGGCTATTAGCATCCATCATTCTTAAAGAAAAAGATTGAATACTCAAATAATGGTCCAACCATTTAATAGCATTTCGCTACTTGTGTAATAAATATAAGAAACATAAAATGAAAATATGAGTGTTTTTTGTTATTTTATCATGATACTTTTATTGGTTGGGCGGACCTGCTCACATGGCAAAGTTGTCAAAACAAAAACATCTCATGTGTAAATGATGTAATAATTAAATTTTTCTGGAGCATAGTATTTGATAAAGTTGTAACCATGTAGAACGTTAGTGTAATTGGTTGTATAAGCAGAGTTTCATACTCATTAAATTGTGTTCGTCTAAATATTTTAATGAGGAATTTCAAAAAATATATTTTAATGAGGTCGTTATCAAATACGCACCTAAAATTCTCAGATTAGTAAAGTTTATCCATGCACAATAAATAAAATAACTTAAGAATCTCATATAATTAAGACCTTCGATCGACAACTTATACTTTATAACCAAAAAATAAGTGTACTGAAACTTGACGACACATGCATGATTACATGATCTGTAAATGCAATTTGGCCGCGTTAACATGATCATGGCGACCAAAGAAGGACGTTCAATTCTATAGAACCGCGGAGCTGACAAATAATAGAGAGCAATTTAAGAAGAGGAATACTTCTCCGTCATTCACATCGGTTTGACTCTCCCCCACAGTCCACAAAGTACCACTTAGTCCATGATATACTCCTTTGCACCACTTGGGAAATTGCACTGACCACACGTTATGACGTCGTCACACCCAGAAATTCTATTCAAAGGATATTTGTTGTAATTAAAACTAAAACCGAGGGCACTTGCAGCGGTTGGTTTTCAGGTAGGAGTTTATAACTAGAAAATTCCGCACAAGGAGCCCAGAAACATAAATTGTTCTGGACTTCTGAGAGAGAGAGAGAGAGAACACAACGGTTGCGGCTTCTGAAGAGGAAAGTGAGGAGTTCTCAATCTGAAGTAGACAACCGCCGGAATTTGAGCTGAGCACAGACATACTTGTCTCTGATTAAGGTATGTCAGAGCTCAGCTTTCAGCCAAGTTTTCGAAAGCCTTTGGTTTCTAAAATGGGTTTGGATGAATTAAGGTTTCTCTATTGGTATTATTATTTTATGTGTTGCATGTGTTGTATGACTTGAGTGATTACTGTGTTAATGAATTGAAGATATGGATTCAACTTTGATCTGGGAACATGGGTTTCTCTTAGAATTTGTGAAAGATGGACCTTTTTTCTTTCTCTGATTTTGAATTCTAACTTGGCTGTCTCTTGTCGTGTTAGGTGTGGTGGTTATTGTTTTTGTGACCTAACTCTTCCGTTGATCAATTCATCCCTTTTTCTTGAAAATTTAACATCTAAGAAATGAAAAGATATAGGAAATTGATAAGTCAGGTTAGACCTTTTTAAGTTAGATACCTCTTGTTTTCATTTTCAATATCTGATTTGATTTTCCTCGTTTTCATTTTACTTGATGCCTTTTCTGAAAAAGACACGAAAACGAGTCTGTCCACCGCCCACAAATTACACTTTTTAGCTGTTTATAGATATGCATGTGGTGGGTTTTGTTGTTGGAGAAATGAAGAGGTGTAGTTGGGTTTCAATTAATGGTTTTGTAAGTCGGAAATTTGTTGGTTTTAAGCATCAAGCTTTGCTTGTGATCAATATTGTATTTTCTTGCTCCTCTTATCTTCCAAGTTATGGCACCGACCTATGATTGGTCGTCTGGCTCCTCATGTAGCTTTGGAGTGCTTCTAGAAGTATTGTGTTTGGTATTGACTTTAGTTGTAAGAACAGAGTAGATTGTAGATCTCAACTTCCCTATGGCTTGAATAGGTTTCTTATTTATATAGTACCGGCAGAGTAGTACAAAATCTTCTTTGCTTAAATTTTTTGTTTAATACTGTGTATCAGATTCAAATTCCTCTGCATAGCCTTCTAAAACTTGTTACTTCTTCATCTGCAGCCAATATAGTTAATGCCATGAACTAATCCCACTTGAGTGAGCAAGCTTTGTTTGGAGGTTATCCTGTTTTGTCATGTCAGTTGACCAGTTGAATTGGCATGTATTTATCCCGAGCCCTGTGACTCTCGATTAAGTTCCTGTCTAGAATGATTATGTTAACAAACTTAAGCTGGAACATGTTAACAGCAACCATTTATCACAAATGTAAACCAAAAGCATATGCTATTCGTCTGTTGACAACCTGTGCCCATACATCTCCAAATCATGTATTCATTTTAGCATTCATTTTAGCCCATACTCCAAATCCAGGATTCTTTTTTCTACCAGAGTACATGTTTAACCTAGTTTAGTTCTGCTTCTATGAGTATTACATTTGGCATCTACTGTTCCCATGAATTTGTATGAACCATTTTTTTTTTCTCCCTAGGTTTATATTTCACTTAAATTGGTTATGTTTATTAATATAGACTTTTTCCTGTCTGCAGATTAAGGTGGTTCTCCAGGGATTTCCAGAGAGAACTCTTGGTGACCAATGATGATTTCGACAGACATATTACATAGCTGCTCACCGAGCATGGAGTGTACCTAACTGCTTACTGAGGTTTGGCTCAAGTTTTGACAGACTGGGCGATTTGATCAAGCTTTCAGAACATATATTTTGGGGAGTCTGCTTTCAGTTGGATCAATCATTTTGTATTTTTCAATGCGAACATCTCAACAACACCGAAGTACAGCTATCCACATGCTGCATCACCAACCTATGCAAGAGATTGATCCGTATTCTTCACCGCATTTCCAAATTTTAGAGAATAGTGTGTGCCCAGATACTGGCAGCCAAGGCAAAAATGTTTCTTTTCGGACGAACAAGGAAGAGTACTTTACCCTGGAATCAACCCCCGTCAATGATGGTTTTATAGCCTGTGATTCCCCTTCAGCTGTTAGTGGCTTGTCTAACCGGAGTCCTTTTTCACCACAAGGGTCTCACTCATACTCGTCTGATCATCATCATTTTTCTGACACCACGTCTGGATCACCGGTAAGTGGATGTTCCGGAGTCGATGATGGCAATGATTTGAAGTACAAGCTCAGGGAACTTGAAGTTTCACTGCTAGGGCCAGAATCAGATATTGTTGACAGCGGCTTTTGTTGTTACAAGAGTGACATGACGAGGTGGAACGAGAAACAAATTGCTGAAATGATACCCAAGCTGAACGTTAAGGATGTTCTCATTCTCTGTGCATATGCAATATCAGAGGAGGATATGTACACAGCAGCAAATTGGATGGAAGTTTTGGGGCATAAGGTGTCGGTCTCTGGGGATCCAATGCAAAGATTGGGTGCTTACATGTTGGAAGGTCTTAGAGCAAGGTTGGAAAGATCTGGTAGTATGATCTACAAAACCCTCAAATGCGAAGTACCTACAAGCGAGGAACTTATGACATATATGTCTATCCTATATAAGATCTGCCCATACTGGAAGCTTGCTTACTTGTCTTCAAATGTTATCATTAGGGAAGCCTTGCTAAATGAACCAAGAGTCCACATCATCGATTTTCAGATTGCGCAGGGCACTCAATGGGTGCCTCTCATCCAGGATCTAGCATGTCAGCCTGGTGGGCCCCCGCTTATCCGAATCACAGGTGTTGATGATACCCAATCAAACCATGCCCGTGGTGGGGGACTTCATATCGTAGGGAAAAGGCTCTCAGATGTGGCTGCAAAATACAATGTGCCATTCGAGTTCAATGCTGCTGCCATGTCCGGGTGTGAGGTTGAACTAGCAAATCTCAGGATTCAACCTGGAGAAGCCATAGCTGTTACTTTTCCGTTCGTGTTGCACCACATGCCAGATGAGAGTGTGAGTACTGAAAATCACAGAGACCGTTTGCTACGGCTGGTTAGGAGTTTATCACCAAAAGTCATGACACTCATTGAACAAGAATCGAACACCAATACTTCCTCCTTCTACTCAAGGTTTGTTGAGTCTGTAGATTATTATACAGCAATGTTTGAGTCGATTGATGCCGGTTGTCCAAGAGATGACAAACAGCGGATCAGTGCTGAGATGCACTGTGTGGCTAGAGACATAGTGAACATGATTGCTTGCGAGGATGCTGAGAGGGTGGAGCGGCATGAACTTCTTGGGAAGTGGAGGTCAAGGTTGATGATGGCCGGGTTTACTCCGTGGCCGTTTGGTCCGTCTGGGATCGGGGAGGTCAGGAATATGTTGAAGGACTACAATGAGAATTACCGAGTTGAACAGTATGACGGTGCTCTCTACCTTGGTTGGAAGAAAAGAGCTATGGCAACCTCGTCCGCATGGAGGTGTGCTTAATGATGACTGCAAAATCTCTGTAACATTTCTATTTTCCTTTTCTGATACGACTCTGAGAGCATGAGAGACAGTGATGTGTGTAGTTTTTGTAGGATTCCAGATTTTTAGCTTTCATGCAATAGTTCCTACTTCCTAGTTGTAGGCGTAGGCGCAAACCTGGATCTCGTAATTTTGATGTAAATGTATGCTTGAAAAGAAAGAGATTAGCTCTCAGCTATACTTTAGTTTACCTTGGTTCTTCCTGTGGTGGTGTTTATATTGCTTATATTGGCTTTTAGTTTTAGCAAATTCAAAGTATCATGCGACTCTTATCTAACTATTTGAACTTTGGAGGGTGCAAAGTAAGTATCTGTAGCTATATTAGTGAGCATTAGAACTATATGCATCTCCAGTGATTTTGGTAACTTTGATCCTGGGTCGTTGCCGACATTTCCTTTCTGTTTTCAACATAACCAAAATGCTAGGTTTAGTTTGCACTTTGCACAAGGGAAAGATGTCCAAAGTCTATGGAAACTTTTTTTTAAGATCACGACTTTTGACCCAAAATCGTGCGCAGTAACACACGTTTTGTTCTGTGAAAATTGTATGTTAATTTTGTCACCAAGCTCTTTCCGTTTCTTAATCATGATTGACGGAACTCAAAAATTATGTTTAGATTTTTTTTACAATTTTTTTTTAAATTGAAAACGAAAAAATTCATAAAAATAATTATGCTAATATTTTGAGATCATTCACTTGAAATAGCTCATAAAAATCATTGTTTATCAAGGGTGAGATTGTTCAAATAAGACTTTTAAATGAAAAATATGTCAACCAAATTTGACATGTTTCAATATATCACGAATTATAACAAAGTTTGCATAATCAGACACAAAACCACCAAAATATGAAGTTACTTCTTTTCGTCATAAGAGAGGAAATTCGAACTCAAAACCTAGGACCTAACAAAATGGCGGAGACAAATTATGGAGTTTTGATCCAAAGCGAAGCGTCTTGCTTGGCAAGTTTCTACTAGAAAAGAAACAGATGGACACATAATTAGTTTCTGATTACGCGGTAAAAGCGACCACTCACTTGGTAACTTTCCTGAAAATACGGTTACTGATCCCGTGAAAAACGAAAACAAAATTAAAAATCCAAGCAAAAAAATTACCCACCGAATCGAAAATTCCATAATCAAAATGCACGAATTCCTTGCTTCTCAAATCTCATCATGAAATTCCAGGTATGTTCATATTCATATTCATTCAATTCAAACATCCTGTTCCACCATATTCATAAATTTCATGCCTTTATCTTCAATTTTGGTTTCCAATTTCTAATTTTGTGCTTATATGATTCTATTTGTGCTTCAATTCATTGATGATTAATCAAAATCAAAAATTTATGAAATTGAAGGACGAGAAATAAATTTTGGTTGACGAATTGGAGTGGTCCGTTGGATTTTTTTGACCAACGGATGCGAACAACAACAATGAAGGAGTCGTTAGATAGATCAGAGTTGCGGAGAATGCAAAGAGAGCAAGAGCGCGAACGACGTCGTATCAGGGACAGGCAGAGAAGGCAGTCCATGACGGTGGAACAGAGAGAACGACATCTGGCTCGGCGTCGTAGGAACTATCAGCTCAGAAGACTGAGAGCTGAAAATGCCAAGGTGGATTTCCAATCTAATCAAATCAGCAATGAACAACATGAAGCAGTGAGTGATGTTCAAGAAGTTACTCAGGGTGAAAACTTGAGCATGCAGCCTTTGCAGTACTCCGAGTGTAAGTGTTTACGTACTGCTTACTTTTACTTGCTGGCAGCATTTTATTTACCGTACATTTTTTTTTTTTTTTTGGTTTTTACCAGGTTTGGATGGTGTGGCTTGTAAAGGTTCTAATTTGAACGTCCAACGGTTGCGGTTGAGTCATGTAAGGCGGCTTGCACGATCGGGGAGTCGTTTAGGGTGTGAGGTTATTGCTGATCACCAAATTGGAGGAGAGGTGGTAGTAAAGGGTGATGCCAATAATACGTCTTGTAAGTTTTGACAGTGTTGTAGTGTCATGGTGGATGTGTTTAAGTGGGAACTTTTTGTAAATTTGATTCCTTTTTTACTACATAGGTTTCCAAATTGGAGATTTTGATTCTGGTAGATTGCCAAATGGACTACGTTTGAATCGTGTTAAGCGGCTTGCACGGGCAATAAATACTGCTTCGAATGAGGCTTCTGTTAATGGTCAAGTAATAGGAAAAAACATGAGTAAGTTGGTTGTTTTTGTGTTTGCCTGGATTTGTATTAACATGCTCATTTATCACTCATTAACTAAACCTTGCTTTTGTTCGTGTTGCACCTCTGATTCAGTGGATCAGAATCATTCCCAGGGAGAAAGTCAAGGGATTAGTAATGACAGCTCTAATTTGGACAAACTATCGCTTGCAGAGGTGAAGTTGAAGGACCTAACATGGACGGTAATTAAAAAAGCTACTTGTTATGTGCAATTAAAGGAATGGTTGATGTTTGTGTGCATGATCAGTTGATATACTACCAACTCGTAGATTTGCTCACTGAGATTTGGTGTCACATTTCAGGATAAACACCCAGCATGGGCTAATGTTGAGAGTTAACCTTGGCTGCAAATGGCAAATGGATGTCTTGTAGCTCTTCTTTACAGGTTTTTGATTACAGACTTGTAAGTCTGAAACCATTCATCATCTTTTGCTTCCATACATGTCTTTATCGTCCTTGAGATTAACTTCATTTAGTACTTGCATGTCCAAGTGCATAGGTGTATCCATCTAGTGTTTCTTTATTGTTGGTGCACATCATGGATGTCATATATTGTTTTTTTTTTTTCTGTAAGAAAAGAAAAGGGATTGACACTGTCTATTAAGGTGTGAAGACAGTGACATTAAGATTGCTTACAGTTGCCTCCATGAAGATGCAAAGTTTATAACCTTGTCCTATCTATAATCTATATAGTTATGGGAGGGGCCATCAAGAATGATGGCTGCTGACATTGATCATCAGCACATGGTAGATAATGGATTTGGTAAAGATTTAACCTTGATTGTGGCTTGTGCAGCCAACTTTAAGGTCAACAAGGGGGTGTTATCTTCACCTCAAGATTCATGATCATTGATATGGCTGGTTGTCAAGTGCCAAACAACTTAATTCATGTTTTCACCCTAAAAATCTGCCTATCTATCCCTCTTCACTTCTTTACATTACCACCTGAACCAAGGCCAGGAGGTATTAATGGATAGAGTTATTTTAGGAGGCATTATGTGTTGTGAGGCGACAAACTTGTGAGAACTTGGAGGATTCCGTGTATGGAGAATCATAAGTAGGAGCTATTGTCTCCATCAAGTTACATTCCTTTTACACATGTAACAAGAGATGCTTCTTTGCTTGTGTTTCTTTTATTTTGGTTTTGTTTCATATAGCATACGTTAATATGTTTAAGTCTTACTGTTAAGGAAAAAAAATATGCCAGGAAACTTCTCTTAATGTATTGTTTGTTTAACTTCTCTAGTATATTTGAAGATTGCAAAGCGGAGAAAGCTTACAGAATGAGGAGAGCTTCCCAGAAAAATTGCTGATCTGACCACTCTTTTCGAGTTGCATGTAGTTGGCAAAGCCGTGAACTAGAGCTATCGTTCAGTGCTCCACTGCAGGCAGATTTTGGACTAGGAGAAAGGAAAATATTTATAAGGGCCTTGAACAGGACTATACATGTAGACAGATTCTGAAGGAACTCATTATACAAATTTAATTGCAAGCAAATTTTTTTGAGGTTTTTGTTTTGGATTGCTGATTTCTTTTTGTAGATTATTTCCAAATGTTCCGTGGCCCGTTTTCGGATCAGTTCTTACTTGTTTATCAAGTTACACACGACATTTCGACATTCTTTTCAATACTCGTTGAGAACTAGCATTAACATTCATGAAAAACTAGCAAATCCCAACTCTGGAAATATACTACAAATGATACATGTGACAAAATATACTACAAATGATACATGTGACTAGGGGCCGGGTCGGGTAGCGCCCTTGAAGGGTGGGAAATATCGAGAAAATAAGGCACCGCCTTTATTTGTTCCCATATTAAAACGGTGTAATTTCCTAATGGAAATAGCCTTTGGTTTTTTCGTCTTCTCCATCTGTTTGTAGATGTACAATACAAATCCTAGTCGAATTATTATCTCTGATTGGAATCCTATAAAACAGGGTACCACCGAAGAAACAGAGACTCAAAAAGAAGCACTTTGTGCATAGCAAATCCATCCTCAACCTTCGATTGTTTTTGTTCTGTGATGTCGGTTTCAGGTGGCGCTAGTCCTTGTGGACCTCTCAACCCAAAAAAAACGTGGGTGGATACCTCGTTTCAAGAAGAAGACCTTTGCCTTTATTTCGGTAAGTTTCGGGTAAACATGGACAACTCTAAAGACACCAACTCTTCTTCTCCAGTTTCGTCTTCTGATGTCCCTCCAACCAAACCCCAACAACAATCAGAGGCTTGTTGTTATCCCAAACATGAAATCGGGTTCGAAAAGTCTAACTCTGTTCCAATTCCATTATATTCACAAGATATTTGGAGAGGTCAAAGTGACAACCCTGCGGGTAAATCCTTCATCTTCACACTTCAGGCACTTAGGGTTCATGTGTAAGGATTATACGTTTTTATGTACATACACGTATTTGTGACTGTTTGAGTAATTTATATTGCATGGTTGATTTTGTAGGACAACTTTTGGGTTCAAACAACCTGAATGGGCAATTTTTGACAAGGAATGGGAACCCTAGACGAGATGCATATGCTGGTTTTCAATCTCATGAAGTGGCTGAGAAGAGTGGAATGTATTCAAATAATACTTGGTATCGAAGTTCAGGAATATTGAATGACATGGGGAACCAATCAAGCTTTGGCAATGACTCGATGCTGGGAAGTAGCTATGTAGCTCAAACGGCTATGACTCAATATGGCTCACAGTACTTGCTAGATAGCTTGTTGACTAAGGACCCCGTAGTTACAAATTTTATATTTGAAGGTGTTTTCGATTTCCTATTCGAGGTGATGAATGATTCAAATGGACATCATCTTTTTGGGAAGCTAGTTCAGTCATGCAGCGATAATCAGTTAGGCCTCATTGTAGCAAAGATAACTTTGAATGTCCAATTGCTTATCAACATATCAGTCGGCAGATATGGGTATCTAATCTATCTCCCTTGACTAAATATCTTTCATTCATGCTTATAGTTCTACTGGACGGATTGATGAATCTTTTGACTTCTTTGTGCAGCTCAAAATCGGTTCAGAGGCTGATCAAGGTGCTTGAGAAATCACCCTTGATAGACATTGTGATAGCAGCCCTATCCAGTGGATTTGAAGAACTGATGACCAATCGCTCAGGATCCTTTGTTATATTGAAGTGCTTAAACCTCCTCGATACTGAGAAAAATCAGGTAATTCGTCTAGGTTTCTCTTTTTGATCCATGCATGTGAATAGCATTACAGTTGACTCTTTCTAATTACATAGCTAATTTGGTTTCATTGCAGAAACTATATGAAGCTGCTCTAAATCTTTGCATCCCATTGGCTCAGAATGAAAAGGGATGTATATACTTGAATGAGTTCATCACCAACAGTAAAGCTCCATATAGAGAGACACTCATGGGTGAGATCTCAAGCAAATCAAAATTCCTTTCTCAGGATCCTTCAGGGTATAGTTTTCGATCTTGAACCTGTTCAACTGTGGCTTTCCATTATTGTACATTGACTTGTTCAGTTCGCTAACAAGCACTGTTTTATTCATTCAGGAACTTTGTTGTTCAGCACATCCTCGGACTCCACAATCCCATTTACGGTGAGCGCATATGTTTGGAGCTGAGAGAACTTTACATACAGCTCTCGCAACAAAAAGGTGGCAGTCACGTTGTGGAGAAGTGCTTAAACTCATCCGGGATGGTTCATGTGGTAAGTGTTCTTCTAAAGTATGAAAAACTTTGGCAAGTTGCGAGGGATCAATATGGAAACTACGTGATCCAAACAGCATTGAAGAGCACAAAACGCGCGAATAGTCCCCTTCATCAAATGCTTATATCGAAGCTCGTACAGAATCGGAATGAACTTGTGATTGGATTTGGAAGGAAAGTGCTTGGTTTGATTGACAATGGGATCCCACTAGACCAAGAGTGAATAGATCTTAGAATGTGCTCGATCAAAGGACGATATTCTGCATTAGATTTGTATGCGTCTGTTTTCGTATGACTGTAGGAACCACTCTGAACGTCAGAGTGGTGGTAGGCTGGTAGCTGTAGGTGTCTCTGTCTCTTGTGATACTCTATTGTATCGTTCATGTTATTCTCTTGTGATGCAAATGCGACACAGGTATATTAATTTTCATAGGCAAAAAGTGTATTTTAATTCTGAGACAACTGCCGATCAAATTTGGTCTGGTCGGCATAAAGTGTAATTTATTTTGGGACAAATATATTTTAAGATCATTGCCAACAGAATTTCGTTCAAAATTTTACTTTTGATAAAACTACCAAAGGAAATTTAAGATTATTGCAATTTCTAAGCAATTACCAGATAACTTTCAGTTCAATCATTTTTTTCCAATTGTCTAATTGCAATTGTTTTTTATTTTCAGGACAACGATAACATGTTCATTGGCAAATGTACTCTTTTATTTTTAAGTTTAGAGAACCTTGCTGACAAATAATTCATCACCAAAAGAGTTTATTAAAAAATGACATTTGTGAGGTTCATGTAAGATATTTGAAACATGTGTCGAGCAATTCCCCATTACTTTACTGGGCTACCCATCACAGTTTCATATTCCTAATCGCATAACCTTTCAAGAAAACCAAACCCCAATCTCACATGAAGCATCTATATATCAGTCATTCATTCCCCTCTGATTCATTGGAACCGGGTGCCTTCAACAATTGATTTGGTTTTTGGTATTACTTTTCTGGTCAAATATTTATTTATGGAACCATTTGTGATTTATTACATCCTTCTTTTTCTGCATACTAAAATTGATAGTTCAATCACTCCACAGGGAACCTCAGTTTGCTCATTCTTACATTTAACACAAAATTGACCGACTGAATAGCTCATTGAGATATCTAATGTGGATATCCAACTGTGTATGTAAAAAGCAATGATTCTAAACTCAGCAAAACCATTAACCATCAATTCAAACAAAAACAAAAATTCTGAAGAGTTTTGCAGTGAATTCCAATCGGCAAAGAGATACAGACAACAGCAGAGATAACAAGTAAGAAAGATACAGCAGAACCTCAGAATTGCAGATATTGTCAACAAGGCATTAAGCCATTCAGTCCCGAAAGATGGTGTGTTTGTTATCTGATTTCATCACGGGTTCAAATCAATAAATATAAAGTTAAAACAATGCCTCAGAATTGCGGAAATGTCAACAAGGCTTAAAAAGCCAATCAGTCCCGAAAGATGGTATTTGTTAACCGATTTCATCAGAGGCAAAAAAAAAAAAAACTCAAATTCACACAAGGTTTGAAAATGTCTGTCTCATGGCAAGTCCCAAATGGTAAATGCAGCAACGCTGCTCCACAAGGCAATGGAATATGAGACCACCCGTCGTCGACGGAGGAACTCCCGAGGGAGAACCATCAACATCAACAACAAGCATCAGTCTGCAACGTTAACTTTGGAATGTACAAACATCAATAGTTTGCCCCATTAAGTAAGGGACTGATCAAGGTCCCCCGCCACACAAAATCAACAAGATTTGGAAATGTCTGTCTCATGGCCAGTCCCAAATGGTAAAGGCAGCAACGCCGCTCCACAAGGCAATGGAATATGAGACTGCTCGCCGACGGAGGAACTCCCGAAGGAGGACCATCAACATCAACAAGCGTTTATATTCGACGTTAACTTTGGAACGTGCAAACATCAATAGTTTGCTCCATTAAGTAAGGGAATGAATCAATTTCCCCCGTCACAAAATCATACCAATTACAAGCAACAGAGATATGCATCAACACAGAATACAAGAGCTCCTACAGAGAGAGAGAGAGAGAGAGAGAGAGAGAGATCAATCAAAGTAGCAAAACAGAGTAAAGTTACAGCTGAGCTACTTCAAAGGAAGGTTGGGTTTCTGGTGACTGATAGAGCAACACCTGCAATTGGATAGAGAAACACACAATTCCTAAAGAAAAGAAGATGAAAGAGGCGCAGACCTAAAACCCTTGAGAATGTGAGATTTGCATACACAGGGTAGGGTATATATAGTGCAAGGGTTTACAGATTTGCACCGTTTGATGTGTATCGAGTGACTGAGAGACATTAGGGTTTTTCTATAACACTCAGGCCCACGAAGTGAGCATCTTGGGGATTGGCCCAAACAAATACCCGAAAACTTGAGACCCAATGGGGCATTAAGGCCCAAATTAACACTGTATTTAGATGGGCATTATGCAATGATAGACTACTTCCATAAAATAGTAAATTGGCGTACCACCGTATGAAAGTGGCATACATTGATGTATTGACGAGAAGCCGAAGAAAATCTCATTTAAACCGAGTGCTCAAGCTTTCAACATGATACCTTCTAACATTAGAGATATAGATGATGTATAATACATGTTTCATCATTAACTACGATATCATGTTTGCTACAGATTCTTTGCTTTTTTTTTTCTTTTTTTTTTCTTTTAAAAAGAATATCAAAGGATTTCACTCCTGCCCCCATAGTGACTCGAACCCATGACTTCATATATAGGTAGTGAGTGCTCTAACCACTGAGCTAACACCACTTAGTCATTAACTACGATATCATGTTTGCTACAGATTCTTTGCTTGGTGAGAGGAATATATACATTTTTGATAGACAGTAAATGAATATTCACTAACAAGTACCAACATGCTTGCAGACCACGCAGCAAACATGTAAACTTTCGAAAAATACATGTAAGGAGGGGTTCTGAAATACAGATGACAGCCTACTGACTAGCAAAAGTTGCTGCTACGCACAAGACCTACACTCAACTTGAGATTCCAGGACAACTCGTGCTGCTTGAATGGCTACTTGTCCACTAACATAGTGCTTTCGACATACAGGCATGTACACATCAGCGCCGCCAATCACTTCCGTCTGCATCTCCTCCGTCTTTCGTAATGTAAAGAAAGCCGGTTTCCCACAAAGTTCGCATCGAGAAGTTAACTTGGTTACAGAATCAGCAAGGGGAATTATATCAAGCACAGATCCAAAGCTCCTCCTGCAAACAGTATTTGAGTTGATCATCAAAAAGGGAAGCAATATATTCTGAGAACAAAAGTAATGGAATGGGCAGTAGACCTATATCTGCAGTTAGTTTGTTAGACTAATACCTCAAATAGTCCCCATCTAGTCCAGCAACTATTACTTTTTTGCCATCATGATCAGCAGTTTCACGGCAGAAATCATAAAGATCTTCAAAGAACTGAGCTTCATCAATACCGATCACATCTAGCTGTCATCGCATACCGGTTGTTAGTAGATTAACATAATTGTATACAGTAATACAATTTTTCAGTTATACAAACTAACACATAAACAGTTTCTTTTCTTTTTTTGTCTTTTTTTTTGCAACAATGGGGGAGTATACATAAATTGTTATTCCTCAACAATCTAACATACAAAGTTCTTTTTGAAAAATTCAAAAAAGTAAAAGCACTAATCATGTCTTTAATTAAAGCAACTATCAACAGTAAAGTATCATCAAGTATTGGCATTAGGATACCTGCTCATATGCATCAAGACCAAACTTTTGTTTGAACGATGATAGATTTGGTAATGCCCAGCAAGGCAATTTAACCCCATCATGTGTTACAATCGAATCCAATCCATATCTTGTATCCTTGTTTGATTTTATTACTGCAACATTACTGCCAAAGGAAATATTTAATGATAAGTACATCTTATTCCTCTGCATGAAAATTATGTATGCATATATTCATGTTCATGCACTTGTCAGAGATCTAGTTCGTCTATGTACATATCAGCCCTTTCAAAACAAACAAACCAGAAACCTATACACATTACAAGAATTCTAAAGTCACTTGAACTAACAGTATATAAGCATCATTCATAGAATTAGTTCCACTGACACTTTAGATTGGAAAAATATCTCTACCTCTATGTGCTGTATAGCAACATCATTAGAATCCCACCAGGAATTTTGCATGGTCCCAAGATTGCAAAGATCAACCTTAGAGAAATTTAATAATTCCCCATACTTCTTACTTCACCACTTATAAGTTATCACGTTCAAGCATCTAGTCATCCAGCTCAAGATAAAGGAAGCTAGTTACTAAACACTTGACATATACATTCTGAGTGCTACCAATCAGGTTTCCAACGTTTTCTTCTGCTAACTAAGAACTAAGAACCAGACAGCTAGCAAGCTTCACTGTTCACTGCCATATGAACCAAAATACAATGTTCTTTCTCTAACATAATACCTTCTCTAAGTTGTCACCTTAAGAAAGAATGCAACTCCCATCACAAAAATACCGCAAGTTAGGTGAGCCTCTGTGAGTAAAACATCACAGCATGTTTAATTGGTCTTCAGACAACACCAAAGTACGAAGCTCTAATATGTCAAGTTCATTATAGGAAAAGCAAAATGAGAGAGGTTCTAGGGAATTAGCTCTATCTCATATGAATTAGCTATTTAGCTCAAACTAAAATAAGGAACATAGCCTGAATCCTTTAGAGAGTAGTCAATCAATTCAACCATCTCGTAAATTTCCTTGGATTGTTTGTGATACTTATCACCCTTAAGAAAGAAGTGGGTCACCCTTTGAACCTCTAGTTTGCTGTAGGCAGGCTCCTTTATCATCCCTGAATCACTCATCTTAGCCCTAAGCTTAGCAACATTGTCCCACAACCCAAAGGTGGCATAAGCATTAGACAAGACAACATACTTTCCAGCATTCTCTGGCTCCAGTTTAAAGTACTGCTTTGCTGCAAGGTTCAACAATTCTCTGCTTCCATGAATTCTACAAGCCCAAAGAAAAGCACCCCACATCACCGAGTGCTCCTTACAAGGAGAGTTCATAACAAATTCATAGGCTTCTTCTAACCTCCCAGCACGTCCTAAAAGGTCAACCAAGGCTGCATAATGCTGTCCTCTTGGCTGAATTCCATAATCTCTTGTCATGGAAGAAAAATACTCCCAAGCCTCGTTAGCCAAACCTCCATGACTACATGCAGAAAGAACTGCAATAAAAGTAACATAGTTTGGCCTGATACCTTCAGCTTTCATCCTATGGAAGAAATCTAAGACCTCTTGAACTCTTCCATGTTGACCGTACCCAGATATCAGAGCAGTCCAGGTAATGGCATTCCTATTTGGAGATGTATCAAATACCCTATGCCCATCAGATAAATCACTACATTTAAAGTACATATCCATGAGGGCACTATTGACTACAACATTCTCTATAATGTGGCATTTGACCATGACACCGTGGGTTTGCTTCCCATCCTCCAGAGTTGCCAGAGTGGCACATGCCCTGAAGACTGAAGCAAAGGTATATTGGTCTGGTGTAAAACCACTCTGTCTCATCTTGTGATAAAGATTCAACCCCACATCTTCATGCCCATTTTGAACGTACCCTGCAATTATTGCATTCCATGAAACCAAGCTTTTCTCAAGCAACTTATCAAAAAAATAGTGAGCAGTTCCTAAATCCCCTGATTTTGCATACAAGATCAACAATTTGGTCTTCAGATATTCATTTTCAACAAATCCTACAACTATCATTTGGGCATGAATTCTTTTTCCTTTCATATACTCTTTCCAAATAATGCATTCTTGCAATAGAAGAGCATACGTATCTGGGTCTGCCTTTACTCCTGTACGACACAATAGCCCAACAGCTTCTGCCAATCTTCCTGAATAACAGAGTCCCTTCAATGTTTTATCAAGTTGGATATGCTTTTGGGGCCTGACCTGAAAGCTGGAATATCTTATTGGTGATATATGCACGGAATCAATGGATCCAAGACATTGGTAAACACTGAAAGTCCCCCTAACGAAAACTGATGACACAGAAACTACAAATTCACCCTAATCACATATCCATGCATAAACTCAAACACATTATTCCGTACAACCTCCATATTAGCTCCCTAATTTTCAATTCCAGAAAATGATTCAAACAAAATTTAGACAAAGCCCCAAGAACCATAAACTTCATCAGTCAGTGTAACCAAGTTTATCACTAGTTGGTAATATATAAATACAACTACATACAAGATACACATGCGCATGCAGGTTCATTCAAACATCAAAAAAGCAAAAACCTAATGCCACATTAAACCCAATGATTCTGCCTTAACTCTAGCATTATATAATTAACTCACATGAAGCTTAGTATTGAAAAGCCTTAAACTTTGGACCTATAATACAAATCCCATTACAAAATAGCCACTCCAATATCCAACCAAATGATTCATATTCTCAATAAACACAGTAACACCAAAACGAAAACCCACATGAAATTTCAGAAGGCGGGTCAAACCTGCCATCGCCTTTCTCGGATTGAATTCTGCGAAGAAGCGTGGTGGTCTTTCCGGCAAACATTGGGCCAACGATGACGTGAATCTCACCGGAACGTTGCCGGCGAGAAGCCGCATCCATTTCAACAGCTCCGCTGGGAGCTATTTCGGAAGAAAGAGAGGCATAGGGCACAAAAGTATTGGGTTTTAGGCGGACAAGATTTGGGGTTCTGAATTGGGTTGGCGGGTAGGATCGAATGGATTTAGAGGCTGAAGAAAAGAGAGATAAAGGTGTGGTCTTGGAGATGCAGTGGGTTAAGATGAGGGCCTTCATCCTTGAAATAGCTAACATGTATGTTAATGTTGGTCCAGAGGGGGAGGAGCAAGGGTTTAAGGGTTTTGCTTATTTGGGGAAGAGAGACAGCTCTGTCATATTTTGCTACTGCTAGGTTATTATTTGGAGGGAACCTAATTCAACAGATGCTAGAGCTTTGGGGTGACTATTGTTTTTTACCTTTATGACGTGCAAAATTAATAATTTTCCAATCAAAACACTTCATTATTTAGGTCTCTTCAAAAATATTCTATATCGGAAATGATTTAGTTATACTATGCTGGTTAGTTATATTCGTGAAAATATCGGAGATGTTCACTTGATTGCTGTGACTAAAAATTTTATGATTTAGAGAAACTAAATAGTTTTTCATCTGACCCGATTATTGAACATCAAAGATGAGGGTGAGGAGAGGTTAACAGCAATTGTAACCATTGAACCCATTCATATTAGGTTTGGGACTGATGTCTTGCTTTATTTCTGATCCAACCAGTTGCATGGGTTATCTTGAACTAGATTCCACTTGTTTACAATGGGACTCACAATTACAAGTTGTAGCCTTCATTTGGTTAGGCTCGCGTCAATCAATGGACAACAACATTTGACGATCTTGTACTCTAAAACTCACGAAAACAGCAAATGAAGAGTACTGATTTGGGATGATCATAACCATACCGTACAATAAGATTTGCAGCATTGCAACTTTCATTCCATCTCATGATCGACCATCCGAAACTATTTGCTTATGTTCTCAACAAAGATCATAGAATAGAATATATGATAGCCCGTAGGTAAAATGTCGGCAACTTGGTGCCTGAGTTGAGCTGTATCATTAAACTACAAAATGTGACAAACCATGGCATAGTTCCCATAGTTTTCTGGAGATCCTCCTGAAAACACAAAGCATAAAATCCTCTGTATAGAACACTATAATTGTGATTTGGTTCTCATAATCCAAAAGGTCTTATCCTAAACTCACACCAGTGCGTAAGCACTGTCTACTTACTAATCTACTTTGACTGTCTATTATTGCAAAGAGATGGACTTTGTTCTATCTTGCAAATGTCCAGTGTCCATTGCTTCACCAACCCTCCTTCATCAGTCGCTCCTTCTCCAGGATGTACATTCCTTCTTTATACTTTTGGCTTGGTTCATAAGCCTTCTCCTAGGATCATGATCAACAATAAACGGAGGTGAAATACCACAAGAAGTTAGTTTAAACCAGAACTTGCACTAGGTAAACAGCATTAGCAACTAACAGACTTCCAAACTGAAAGATTAGACCACATGATCAGAAAGTACCACATGTTCATACAAAACTAGAAAAATGAGATTCTGGTGGAAACTAAACTCTATGAACTGAGATCCGAAATTAATTACAAAAGATGTGGGGCTAGTTTAATTTAGTTCGTCATCAGATACACTGCTATTGCTGTTTTAAAGTACAAAACACACCCAATAATTTTAGCAGTAATCACAACAGAGTGAGGGAATCACCATTTATCCTCAAAAGGAGTTGTAATTCTGAGGGTTTTCAGATGATTTCTTCATAGCAGGATCCTACATTTCAAGGGTTCTAGCAGTAATCACAACAGAGTGAAGGAATCACCATTTATCCTCAAAAGGAGTTGTAATTCCGAGGGTTCTCAGATGATTTCTTCATAACAGGATCCTACATTTCTAACTGACAACACCTTTAAAGATCATGCTTTAACCATCGACGGGAGCACTTAATCACACAGGAGGTCCAAGTATAACATCATTACAACCCAAGATGCTAACTCAGTAAGAGTAAACTACATTGGAAAATCCTATTAATCCCTAAATGCTACATTGCAGGACTCATAGGAAGACACTAAATGTGAGAGGGTTCAACTAAACAGCATTGACAAATTACAAGTAAATGGGTGCCAAGTTCACTCAGAAAATGATATAAATCATGCATGACACTAAACAAAAGATCAACAACAGTTTAGAACTTACATATTTCCAACCCAGAATTTGTTGGCAAGAGCTGCAGTAAATATCATTCACAATATGCAATCCACTAGTCAAATGCCGCTCTTCAATAGGCCCAAGAGATATATTCACCCTGAAAAAACAATCGGTATAAAAACTAAAACCTTTGCCTCTTTTACATCACAAAACTCAATAAGCAACAAACCCAATATCATTTTACAGCACATAAGATCTTAAAGTCTCAACCTTTGATGGAAAAAACAAAAATTTGAAACAAAAACAGAGAACCCAGAAGTGATTGAAATTAGGGTTCTTACACATTCCTGAAGAGATAAGCTCTGCCGTAACGGCCCTGAAAATCCTTGGAAACGATCTCGCTGTGGGAGGCAGTGTCCACCTTGCAACATCTGCATTTGAAGATCTTTGGGCCACTCAGCGTTTCTATGAATAGCCTTCCCATGATTTTAGATTTGTTGCCCTAATTTTAATTTTGGATTAGAGTGTGAGCCCTAATTCCCAAATTGATTCCCACGGTTTTGATGCTTCGATCCGTCTTTGTCCAAGTAAATGCGTAAAATGTTTGTTGCGTGCAACTTTGATTGTCCCAATAAACAGGACTAGGAAGCAATGAGAACCCGAAACGTCATGAATTGAGGGGTATTTCTGTCATCGAATATCCGAAAATTCATTGTATATGGACATGTAATTTTTGAAAGTTTACCACTGCATAGCAGTCAATTTTTGAAGAAGAAGAAGAAGAAGAAGACTCATCCGTGGATTTTTCTTGTCCACAATACAGTGTTTGAGCAGTTAACTTTGTTTGTAGAACTTCTTTAGAATATCATTGTCTGAAGAAGAAGACCAATTTTGTATGGCAGTCATTGTCTGAAGAAGAAGACTCATCTGTCGGTTTTTCTTGTCCGCAATACAATGTTTGAGTTTGTTTCTAGTGTCTGTATTTTGGAAGTTCTTTTGTATATCGGTATATCAAACGTAGACCAATTTTGTAGAGCGGTGGACCAACTTCTCAAGGTCGTAGCCTATATTATCTCGAGATCAGACTAAGCTAGTCTACCAGCCAATGTAAGTCTGCATATGTATCAAATTGATCTACTTGACGTATTAATACATTAATATACAGTACATGAATCCTTGTATTTTACTTGTGGAACTCAACTTGTGTAACTTTTATACAATTAAAAGTGAATAAAATTGACCAGAGTAAAAGCATGACATTTTAGGTAAATCTGGATAGGGTAAAATACTAAAATGCAGCATTATCAACAGATGAAAGAGGGAAATGGTCAGAAATACAGTGCATAAATATCTGAACTTTGATAATTGTATTTTGGCCAAAAGAAAGAAACAGAACATTGTATAAGCTTTGTAATCCTCCTTCAGATCATTTACATCTACTTCAATTTTCTTTTCTTCCACCCAGATCGAGTGAAAACATGTTCCTTGAATTGACATTTAAACAAATTCAAAAAATTAGATCACATGGAGAAGGGATGCAAGGAACTTGAGTGGAAAAAAAGAGGGCATGTAAGACCCGCCAAAAAATTCCATCCAGACCTCATTTGTTGTGTAGCTCTAAGATGAACAGCACCCACCTTTTTTTGGCTCTGTACTTGCTGCTTCTTCGTTCCCATCTCCCTGTAAAAGCACCGTCTTGCCACTCCCCACCCAGCTAGGGTCCTGTTTCTTGAGCTCCTGGGACATCATTACTTTTCGACTTAGTATACTGTAGATCTCCTTCACTACCGTCTGAAAGGCGGCAGCAACATTGGATGAGTCGAGAGCAGATGTTTCCATAAAAAACAAACCCTGTGCTTCTGCCAAGGCTTTGCCTTCAGACGTGGGTACCTCCCTGGCATCCTTAAGATCTGACTTGTTACCGACAAGTATCGTCACAACATTCATGTCGGAGTGAGCTGTTCAACAGTAGATCCACCTGATCAATCTCAGTCCATCGCATCAATTAAAGGTAAATGCTAGTAAAAAAATTTGAGGCCACTGGGTACAGCAGGATAGATTGACGGGATAGCTAACTAAACATCAACAAAATCAAAGCAGTAATAGCAATATCCAATGTGAACTATAGAGCATGTGATAAGACATAAACCCAAACCATTTCATATCCAATGTAAACTACTGTAAAGTGATATTGTTGTGGTGTTCTGCATTTTATTGACAAACAGCAAAAGGAGAACAAAGCCTTTATCCTCAATGCTATTGGAAGATATATATTTGCAACTTCTCTAACCAATGCCTGCAGCATTAAACATCACCAGCATCTTCCTCAATGTTTCAATGTCTAGAAGCTAATGATTCATACAAATTACACAATGTGTGATTTATTACTTCATGTTACCTAGGAGGCAAATTAGGATTGAAGATTATGTTGGAGGAAAAGAAAATCCCACTTTGCCAAACAAACAGTGTAGAAAGAAATATGTACCAGAAAAAAATAAAATCAAGGAACAGTGACAAAGCACTTACTGTGGAGCTCATTAAGCCATCTGCCGATACTATCAAATGTCTGATGCCTACTGATATCATAAACCAAAAGAGCACCAACAGCACCTCTGTAATATGCAGATGTAACAGCCCTGAACCGCTCTTGACCAGCCGTGTCCCATATCTGTGCTTTGACTTCTTTACCATCGATAACGATCTTTTGGGTTTGGAACTCTACTCCTATAGTTGACTTTGAATTAGGGAAGAACTCATTTCTAGCAAATCTTGCCAGCAAATTAGATTTTCCAACGGCCGAGTCACCAATTAAAACAATCTTGAAAAGATAATCCTCAGTCTTTTCTTCCTCGGACTGAAAAGCCATTTTCCAACTCCACAGATTTGACAATCTATAAGACCATAATAATGATAACGGGTACCATCGATGGCTCCTTATGGCCCTACTAAACTATTAAACATCCAACTTTCCCCTACTGAAAATGAGGAAACGAATGGTCTGTACAACAAGAATACCGTTTGACAGAGGAAGAGTGGATGGCAGGGAAGGAATATAAAAAGGCAAAAACTTTTCTGCAATTACTTGGACACAGCATAGACGGAATCTGAAGCTACCTGCATTACAAGGCTAAGGCAGGAGCAAATATAGTAGCTTCCTCTCGGCTCAACTACTAGATTCTTTCTAACCTATCCGAATAGTCCTGCAGCATCAAGAAAGCATAAATCAAATGTTAAAAGGGAAGTTAGTTACTCTTCTGTAAAGATCAGTATCTTGGCCTCAGATGGGCTATTAATAATTAATACCTCAAACCCTTATTTGACCTAAACTTTGGCCCCCTCCCCACTCCAGATTTCCCTCCCAATCAGGGCTTCAATGTTGAAACCTGAAAATTAACCACAATGGGTTACCTTAGTTTTGCAAAAACTGAACACGAAATTCGACATTACATTTGCATTAACTTGAATGATCAACACCAGATTGATTGATTTGATATAAATATATGCATCAAATAGAGAAATTTACCAGATTGAATATGGATAACGGATCAATAACTTGGACGCGTCCAGACCTGCCACAACCCGATCCATTAAACCATTTTCTCCTCACAAATTCAAAGCCACATAACAGACCAAATCACATTGATGACAAATGAGAATCAAAATTTTCAGAAAAAATAAATTGACATTGGGAGATTGAAAAGAGCCATGAGGGAATGCAAATCTAAAAGAGTAGCGACATTTTGGTAAAATATAGAGGGAGAGGGAGAGAGAGTGACCGTGGAGGGCTGTGATCGACGGACGGGAGTCAACGACGGAGATCGGCGGAGAAGGGTGATAGGAGGCCAGCGGAGAGAGGTGGGAGGATAAAGGCAGAGAGGGTCGTCAGAAGCACACATCGGACAAATGGAGAGGTGGGGGGGGGAGAATGAGGACAAAGACTGATAAGGCAATTTCGGAATTGTCTCAAAGACTTGAGGGGTTTTCCGTCTTATTAATATCTTCACTTTCAACGTGAAAACCGTAACAGTAAAAAGCATGTGTTTTTTTATCATTTATTGACCAAAATTTAAAAATTGGACTGCTCAAAATTATAGCATTAAAGCGTTTGAAATATCACATGAAATGAATTGAAAAACGCAGAGATTTGGATCGAATTTATTCAAGTTAAAATTTTGACACAAATATGTTTCGTTTGGATGAAATAATTTCTATTTTGAGTAAATTGTTAGTCTTTAGGATTAACTCAAGTAGCGAGAAAAAGGGGGTTTGAAAGGATGGGTGCCGAAGTAGCGAGAAAAAGGAGGTTTGAAAGGATGGGTGCCGAAGTGGAGATGTGATGGCAGATGGTAATAGAGGTCATTTTAGTGGCAAGGATGATGGCGGCCAGTGTTGTGCTAATCGGATAGTGGTGGCGGCATCCAATTAGACTTCCCCGCTTCATTTTGCTTTGACAATGGCAATGTTGATAAGGTGTTCATATATACTAGAACGGATAAATGTGATAGTGAAGGTGACAGTGAGTGCAATGGTGGTGATTTCAATGACCACAACAATTTTGTTGTTTATGGTGACTGTTGCGACGATGGGAGTGAAATGGTAAGTGTTAAGGTGGCAATAATATCAATAGAGATAACGGTTGAGATGATGGAAATTGAGACAAATAAAAACGGTGAAAGTTGTAGTTTTTATAGATAGCTCACGTGAATTTGCCACCTCTAACATCACTTTGTTCAAAGACTAAACCAAATTATAGTTGACATAATTAAATTCAAGGTATGACTTCTAAAATTCACAAATTTTCATATAGAATTTTACCAAAACACAAAACTACTAAAGAAACAAACTTTTTTTTTTTTTTTTTTTTTTTGAGAAGAACTAGAATCCATTAATAACCAAAAAAATTACAAAGCATTGGAATAACCGGTTGTGGTATCAACACCACGACACATATTCCTACCAAGATCCATAGTTATGGGTCCGTCACTAATAGTAACATCCATGAACCGAAAAGGTCCAACCCCTAACCAGTTTTTACGCCTATCACCCCAGGCTACAAAGGACGATAACCAATCCCGAGTGTCACGATACGACCTCGTCACCAACATCCAGACGAACCACTCCACCCTCTTCCGCACCGTGTCCATAAACCGCCAGATCACGTGCAAGGGAAATCCACCTTTCCGTTGATAACCAAACAGCATCGAAATTATAACATATTGTTCCCGGGAATAACGCCAACCAAATGGCACAACTACACAACCACCATGACTCCCAAACCCTAGCTCAGTTGAGTAGGGACTTATTGATACTAACCAAAAAACTAAACCAAAAAAGAAAACCCTAAAGTAAGCCAAACGAAGACTACTGAGACCCAGAACCATGTCCCAAAGAGCCGCCACGGTATCCCTGCTAGCACACATTCTCAGATCGATACACACATCTGAGATGTCTCCCACATCAAGACTAATCTGCGTGAGGCCAGTCAAGCCACCACGAGAACTCCACCCCCAACCCAACGCATCCGTAAGCCTCCACCGCTGCCAAAATTCACGCCTGGACTCCAGAACTGCCCAGAGCCTCCAACCCCAATAGCACAGCCGACCACCGTCGATCCACCAACCAAAACCCATCTGCACAATCATCACATGCCAACCACCAAACCCATCACAAACCAGAACCAATGTGGGAGACCACCAATCCCCTTTTCCCCGTCGATCTGAAACACTCTGATCAAGGCCCGACGGAGCAACCCAGCCGAACGATCGCCGCGACAAGATTGCCATCGACTTCTTAACCAGATCGGAACAACCAACAGTGATACCGCCGCCACTCCCCAAGGCAACAATCCATAGGTAACCATCGCTGCATCTCCTCAACCCCCCGTCCGGCAGCACCCACCACACACCGGCGAAGCCATAGGCTCGCACCGCCGTTGGGGCGCCGCCGGACGAGAACCACCAACCACGAACGAGATAACCCAAACTGTGAGAGAACCCTAGAGCTCCGAGAGAAACGG
Source organism: Rosa rugosa (assembly GCF_958449725.1). Lineage (NCBI taxonomy): Eukaryota > Viridiplantae > Streptophyta > Magnoliopsida > Rosales > Rosaceae > Rosa > Rosa rugosa. Next base: position 72,302,033 of record NC_084821.1, on the reverse strand, counting down.
CCGTATTAGTTTTACTATGAATAATACTAATCCTAAAGAAACAAACTTGATATTGCATAAAGTCAGAATTAGTGGAAATTATAGTCGGGATGTATATGTTTTGGATCATACATGGTTCATCAGATTAAGTTTCACGATATGAGAGAAAACACTGATATAGGTAGGATTGGTTACAAGTTTTATCAAAACAGTTGGATTGTTGGAATATTCATTGTTTTTTACTATTTAAATATCTAATATAAATACAACGACAGTTTATGTACAAATGAGTACCAATTAATTACCCACCAGATTATGATTTTGATGGTTGATGTTCATATATCAGATAATGACTAAATCATTTCAACAACCATATTAATATCTAATTAATTACATGAAGATTCGGGTCAAATGGATTAGCCATAGTGCCTGCACCATCATAGGATACAATCTGATTTATGAGAGTTGTTGAGCACTTTCCCTTGCAGATATGCAAATAAATAAGGATCCAAACGCATTGATGACCATTTATGTGTTTAAGTTGCGTCTTTCAGTGTGCTCACAAACTCCTACCATATTAAGGTTAAGTAATACATTGTGTTGTCCCCTTTTCTACCTCTCTTTTGGCATTCGGTTCTTCTTCTTCTTCATTCTGAGTTTTTTTTTTTTTTTTTTCTTCAATTATTTTTATTTTATTTATTTAATCAAGAGTGAGGTAGCAAGTCACCTTAATTACGTTAACAACATTCAGTCAGTATTTGAACCGAGGTTCACGAGCGCATAGCAGACATTACTCCGCCGTAAGCGCATGAACTTGAAAGTCCCTCTATCCCTCAAACCTGTCCACAAAAGGTATTCTATTTGTTTTGGTAAAATGTTTATGTTGGGTTTTGTTTACGTCGAGTACGATTTTATTCACAAACTAATATTTCCTCCCTAATTAGTTGGGAATGCATAATGGCATATGTCTCCTTTTCAATCATTATATGCTTTATCCCAAAAATCCAAACCCACTTTGATCACCCGTAATTATCCAAGAAAAAAAGTTCCCACTCAAACTTCCAAGGGACCATTTTATGGGACAGAGAAAGTGAAGTATAATGCCATAAAATTACTCTAAAAAAGAACGTGTATTAAGGTAATTTGAATAAGAATATGTTTTCAAGTAAAAAGCTGACTAACTTTGTGGATTTGTAGGTATCTCCAGGAAGTAGAATCCAACTATAAAACAAACTGAAACCATTATTCAAAGTACGAGTCCTAGTCCTACTCTTGTTCTTTCTGGTTCTGATGTCAAACTACCAGTCAGCATTATGGTTCTAAAATATTCCACAAAGTTCCAGAATCAAAGTTTTGGTCCTACCATACTACATATCCACCAATCATAGGATGATCGATCCATTGTCAGCTTGACTCGGAGAGCTGGAGATTATTCAAAACTCAAAATTCAAAAGCACATGTTTTGATTATTTTCTCAATCTTTTCCCAAATACGTGAGAAACGCCTTGCATTACGTTTTCTTCGGTATGGTAATTTAATAACGTTCACGCTGACAGCATTGACTGATTTGTCAATTATCTTTTGCCTTTATCCAATCCAAGAATCCTTTTGCAGATAGGTAATTACTCCCCTCTGTAATACTCACAGTCGTCACAGTCCGTCTTACTCTCTGCTCCTTAAATGTCTGCGTTCTATGGAAACTCTCAACAATAAAGGAAACAGTTTTCAAATTTTATTTGGATATAAAAAAGTCATAAAGACAGAGATTTACCTGGTTTATCCAAAAGAGATTATATAAGGGTAGTACCGTAGTAGACGGATTAGACTGGATTAGTTTTAATTTCCAACCTCATATTTCAGAAAACCCACAAACATCCAAAGTGCTCTGCTTTCGTCTGTGAAGAAGAAGAAGAAGAAGAAGAAGAAAAAGCAAATAGAAAAGAGAATACTTGAACATACCAGGTAATTTTTTCTTTTTTTCTTTTACCCAGCATGCTTATTTCTTGGTTTTGATATTGGAAAGTTTCATTCTTTTCCAGGATGTACTTAAAAAGATTTTGTTTTTGTGATTTCAAGTAATCGAATTTCAGTACTTTGATTGTATTATTTGTGAGTACAATTCCAATGGTGTTGATTTCTGTCAATAATTTATTGCGGTCTTGTGGAAGAAGGAAATTAAGAATGTCAATAATTTGAGCCTGCACATACAGCTTCTTTCACATATATAGCTATTGTAAAAAAGAAAGAATATTCAATATAATTGTCCTTGATTTGATGCTTTCATGACGGAATTTTGATGTCTTCAGGACAGAAATAGGTTGTATTTTACTTTTGATATGATAGATTTCGTTTGATTTATTGTCCTTGTTTTTCTAATTTTCTTTTTAATTATGCTGATCTGCCAGTGATTGATTGATAGTATAATTTCAGTGTAGAGTAGTGAGATTACTTCATAGCTTGTGGGATAATCAAGTATATCCTACATGGAAGCAGGACACCCGGCTGCTAGTAAGACAGAGTTCACAGAGTGTTGGAGAACAACATGGAAGACCCCTTACATTTTGCGTCTCGCCCTCTCAGCTGGTATTGGAGGCCTCCTTTTCGGATACGATACAGGTGTGTAATATCAACCCCAACAATTAGTTAGTTGATTGACAAAGGGGTCTTCTTGACTTAATTCAACTGTATTGTTTGAGTTACTATTGGATGTGAATTCTGGGGTAGTATTGTAGATGTGGATTATGTGGTTGTGTACTGTAGATGTTGATTCATGGGGTACTGTATTGTAGGTGTGATTTCTGGGGCATTGCTGTACATTCGTGAGGACTTTCGTGAGGTTGAAAAGAAAACATGGCTGCAGGAGACAATTGTGAGTATGGCAGTTGCCGGCGCCATAATTGGTGCTGCAATTGGAGGATGGATGAACGATGCTATTGGCCGGAGAAAGTCAATCTTGTGTGCAGATTTTGTGTTCTTCCTTGGTGCAATAGTCATGGCTGTTGCACCAGCTCCGTGGGTGATCATAATTGGAAGAATTCTGGTTGGTTTGGGAGTGGGTATGGCTTCTATGACCTCACCACTATACATCTCAGAATCTTCTCCTGCTAGAATCCGGGGTGCTCTTGTTAGTACAAACGGTTTTCTAATTACTGGAGGTCAATTTTTGGCATACCTCATCAATCTTGCCTTCACCAAGGTACCTAACATTACAATGTATTCAATCTGCACTAGCAAATAGCATTTGTATGTTCTAATTAAGTGCTTTTTGACATTCATGCTCATTGTGATTGTTGAGTTTTGAATCTGTTTCAGGCTCCTGGAACCTGGCGTTGGATGCTTGGAGTGGCCGGAGTTCCTGCTGTGGTTCAGTTTGGATTGATGTGGTCACTCCCAGAGTCTCCAAGGTGGCTCTACAGAAAGGTGATCATGATCAAAGCCTGCCTTAATAGATTTATCTTTTCATTGGCCATATGGTCATTTCTTAATCTTAACCTATGATAAATTTCTTCTTGTCCACGACTTATCCACAATTCCTTGTATTATGTTAAGGACTTGATTTGTATAATAACTGATCACTGTTCTTTCTGTTATAACAGAATAAGGTAGATGAAGCCAGGGCTATCTTAGAGAAAATTTACCCTGCGGATGAGGTTGAGAATGAAATGAAAGCATTGCACGAATCTGTTGAAATGGAAAAGGCTGAGGAAGGAGATGTTGGTGATGGCATCATAGCAAAACTAAAGGGTGCATTCAGCAACCCTGTGGTCCGAAGAGGACTCTATGCAGGGATCACAGTCCAAGTCGCTCAGCAATTTGTGGGTATCAACACTGTCATGTATTACAGCCCAACCATAGTTCAATTTGCTGGATTCGCATCCAACCAAACAGCAATGGCACTTTCTCTCATCACTTCTGGCCTCAATGTGGTTGGCACACTCATCAGCATGTGCTTTGTGGATAGATATGGAAGGAGAAGGCTTATGATCATTTCTATGGTTGGAATTATTATTTGTCTAGTGGTGTTATCTGTGGTGTTTTTCGAGGCAGCAGCTCAAGCTCCTCGTATTAGCAATTTGGAATCAACTCATTTTGGTAGTAACTCTACATGTCCGGCTTATGTGTCTGCCCCTAATCCAGCCTCATGGAACTGCATGACATGTTTGAAAGCTCAGTGCGGCTTCTGTGCTAATGGTGTCTCGGCTGTAAGTGCTACTTCACTTTTTTCTTTTGTGTATTTGCTTTCTTAATTCCATTTAGTTGTGTTAGACAAGGGTTATTATCGCAGTTAATACAGTAGGAAAATCAGTACCATACTTCGTCCAAAATCAGTACCATACAGTTCATAACAAGAGCTGATGTCCCACCTAATCAGCTCTTGTTATGAACTGTTTGTGATAGTAACCCTTCCCTTTATCAAGATTCAACCCTTTATTGATATGTTCTTCCCTTAATTGTTATCAGTATGCCCCGGGAGCTTGCGCGGCTTCAAATGTTGACTTGAAAAAGGCATGTGGTGGAGAACATCGTGTATGGTACACAAAAGGGTGTCCAAGCAGAATTGGATTCTTTGCAGTAATCCTTTTGGGATTGTACATCATTATCTACGCCCCTGGAATGGGAACTGTACCGTGGATTGTGAACTCAGAGATATACCCTTTGAGATACAGAGGCACATGTGGAGGGATTGCTGCAGTGTCTAATTGGAGTGCCAATCTGATTGTGAGTGAGACATTTTTAACCCTCACTCATGCTTTGGGATCTGCCGGCACGTTCCTCCTCTTTGCTGGGTTTTCTCTCATTGGACTCGTATTCATTTTCTTCTTGGTACCTGAAACTAAAGGGCTGCAATTTGAGGAGGTTGAGAAGTTGCTTAAGAAAGGCTACAGACCCAAGTTATTTGCTTCCAAGGACAAGGACACCAAGGAAACCAAGACTGTCGAACTTTGAGTTGCCAACAATCCCTACGTAGCGTTTCTAATAAAGTTTTTAGTAGAATCCTCTTTGGTTAGTTATACTGGAGACTGCATGGCGTTTGTGTGTGACTGTGTGCAGCATTAGTATTTAGTACAACAACAAAAAAAACAGATGATCAATGCTCGTCTGTCTTTTTTTTTTTTTTTTCACTGTTTCTTTTGCGGATGCCCCTATTGTTTGAACCTAAAAGAGGCATTAGTAATTGTACTAAAGAATCTTTTTCTGGTTGGACTTGATCATATTTCCTTATTGAATTGTTAGGTAAGCCTAGTGTTTATCAGATCTCCATTAATATAGTGAGTTGATAATAATGGAGATCTTGACATTAGATCATTCGAGTAAAATCTGTTCGTTTTTATCCGTTAATTATACATTTAAGATAAATTAACGGTTCGTTTTTGCCACACTCCAAGATAAAAGAAAAAAACAAGTCCGTTAATTATATGTTTTAAAACCAATAATAACTCGCTTACTATATAGATAGTATTATAGATCGCAAACGTTCCACCCTTTTTGTACTGTAAAATTTTCGATTTGTGTGATTAATGTATGGATATTCAACCAGTTTAATCAAATTTCTGAAATTATTTATTCTCAAAAAAAAAAAATCCTGAAACTTTATCTAATAATATCTCGGATATAAGGCACAAGGTCAAGATGGCCGAGTTGGTCTAAGGCGCCAGTTTCAGGTACTGGTCCGAAAGGGCATGGGTTCGAATCCCATTCTTGACATTATTTTTTTACAATTTTTTTTTAATATTGACAATGGTTGATTCTATTTCACACATGCCAAATGCATTCATTCTGTTTTATATGCTAATGCATTAAACGACTGGATGGTAAACAAAATTTCTCCTACTTTAAATCGGTCAATGCACTATCTTACGATCAGTAATTGACGGAAATTAAGGTTACATAAGTAAGACTCTGAGGTGGAGAAAAATGTGTTGAGCCAAGAGAATCCCACATTCTCGAAAGTATTTAACAAACAACTTTCTTCTATCATATATACATCCAATACAAACACTATGAAAAATTTATTTTAGCATCCACAACTGACCTTCTCCTTTCATCTATCTCCAGAGAATTTCAGCGTCAACAACTAGAAAATGAAGAAAGGGCTCAGCTGAAGAACAATTTTCTACCAGTCACTTAGTAAGGCACACAAAACTCCATGTATGTTCCAATGTTGATTTTTCATTTTCGAGTAAGTAATCGAAATGAGCCAATGTATTGAATTTCTAATTTATCTGAATCCCTCGGAGTATTGGTAGTTCCGCAGTTAAGTAGGAATTAGGATTAGGTTTGATCAAAACCAATATAACAAAATTTTACAAAACAAACATACCTAATATCTATTTTCGTGTAGTGAAAACTATATACAGATAAGACATGTCTGAGGCCTTTCGTTTAGAACAGTTGAACAATATTATAAATTGGAATAGTATGACAGACTTGTAATTCATATCCTCTTCAATCCGAGTTCATCTTCCACATGTTGAATACATGCTCTAACTAGGGATCAGTTCTGCAGGCATAGAAGTTGAATTAGTACATTTTCAGCGCGCAGTTCGGATTTTCTTTCAAGTAGAGAAAAATGGTGGAAGGAGGAGCACACCCCTCTAGTAAGACAGAATTCACAGAATGCTGGAAGACTACATGGCGGACGCCTTACATTATGCGCCTCGCGCTCTCTGCTGGCATTGGAGGCCTTCTTTTTGGATATGACACAGGTTACTTAGATACCATAATCAAAACCAGGAAACAATAAATTCAAATGGAACTTCATAAACTAATTGAAACTTGCTTAATGTAGGTGTCATTTCTGGGGCGCTGCTATACATTCGTGAGGACTTTGACGAAGTTGACAAGAAAACATGGCTGCAAGAAACCATTGTGAGTATGGCAGTTGCAGGCGCTATCATTGGTGCTGCAATTGGAGGATGGATGAACGATGCCCTCGGCCGCAAGAAATCAATAGTAATAGCAGATGTGGTGTTCTTTGTGGGTGCAATAGTTATGGCAGTGGCTCCAGCTCCTTGGGTGATCATCATTGGAAGAATCATAGTTGGTTTGGGAGTTGGAATGGCTTCCATGACCGCACCCCTTTACATTTCAGAAGCCTCTCCTCATAGAATCAGAGGAGCTCTTGTTAGTACAAATGGTCTTCTCATCACAGGAGGTCAGTTTTTGTCATACCTCATCAATCTGGCATTCACCAAGGCTCCTGGAACATGGCGTTGGATGCTTGGAGTTGCCGGTTTACCAGCTGTCGTTCAGTTTGTTTTGATGTTGTCACTCCCTGAGTCTCCAAGATGGCTCTACCGAGATGTATAACCGTCAAACTCTATCCTAAACTTTAGTCATATACATTATTGAATCATACTCCTCCAGAACTTAATTTTTTGTCTAACATGGTATCAGAGACATTTACTTAAATCCATTATTTGTTTGTTAATGAAACAGAACAAGGTTGACGAAGCTAGGGCCATCTTAGCTAAAATCTACCCTCCAGAAGAGGTTGATGATGAAATGAAGGCCTTGCATGAATCCGTCGAATTCGAAAAGTCTGAGGAAGGAGCTATTGGGAAAACCATGATCGAAAAACTAAAGAGTTGTTTCGGCAACACCGTGGTCCGAAGAGGACTCTATGCAGGGATCACAGTCCAAGTCGCTCAGCAATTTGTGGGTATCAACACTGTCATGTATTACAGCCCAACCATAGTTCAATTTGCTGGATTCGCATCCAACCAAACAGCAATGGCACTTTCTCTCATCACTTCTGGCCTCAATGTGGTTGGCACACTCATCAGCATGTGCTTTGTGGATAGATATGGAAGGAGAAGGCTCATGATCATTTCCATGTTAGGAATCATCAGTTGCCTTATCGTGTTAGCTGGAGTGTTCTTCTATGCCGCATCTCATTCTCCAACTGTTAGCCACTTGGAATCCAATCACTTTGGCACCAACACTACATGTCCAGCTTATGTTTCTGCTACTAATCCGGCAGCATGGAACTGCATGACATGCTTGAAATCAACAGAATGCGCCTTCTGTGCTAGTAAAGTTGAAAATGTAAGTACTACTTCACCTCTAGCTCTTAAAAAACCCGTTTGATAAACTCTTTCGGATGACCAAAGTCGTTTTCGGTACTATAGACAGAAACACTCAATAATGCTTTCTAGACTATTAACTAAAAGCACCCCCTAAAAAGCAATGCCCTGCCGGTCCTCAAGTCATTACCTAAATTTGTTAACTAATTTGCATTATTGCTCATCTGATTTTGCTTTTAATTGTTCGCAGCTTGCCCCGGGAGCTTGTTTGGCTGCAAATGATAACATAAGGAGTCAATGTCGTGGAGAACATAGGGTATGGTACTCTAAAGGGTGTCCTAGCAAAATTGGTATCTTTGCAGTCATTTTGTTGGGATTGTACATCATTGTGTATGCACCTGGAATGGGAACTATTCCTTGGATTGTGAACTCAGAGATTTACCCATTGAGATACAGAGGCACTGGTGGAGGGATTGCTGCAGTTTCCAACTGGACGGCAAATCTCATAGTGAGTGAGACATACTTGACCCTCACCAAGGAACTGGGTTCGGCTGGAACTTTCCTCCTATTTGCTGGGTTTTCTACCATCGGGCTTATATTCATTTACTTCCTGGTTCCTGAAACCAAAGGAATGCAATTCGAAGAGGTCGAGAAGTTGCTTCAGAAGGGTTTCCGACCTAAGTTATTTGCTCCAAAGGACACCAAAGGCAAGCAGAAGGTTGAGGGGTCTGCTTGAGCTGATCCACAACATTAATTCGCCGGTGAATAATTCTAGAAGGGCAGGACCATATCGTCATATAGGATGTATAAGTAGGATGTATATGTTTCAAACCTTCAATAATGTGGCAGGTGGGAACTCATGTAGGTTCCAAGCATTCAATAATTGTATGGTCAAGCAAGAGTAGGATTTGCTACATACCCGAATAGTTTCACTGATTAGATTCACCATTGATACAATTCATCAATTGAGCTTATGTATGTCTTGGTGCCATAAATGGGGCATTTGTAAAGCTAACTGACATGAAATTAGATGGTTCGAAACACAGTTTCAAAACAAATATCTCCAGCCTGAACGCCGCATCAATGTTTTGGCGACAAACTAGTGAAATATTAAACCACTATCCTTGTAAAGAAATTCAAGGAAAGAAAACAATGGTGGAAAACCCACACAATTTGCTTCAGGCATCCAAATACAACAAACAGTGGAGACTAAAGATTCTAAAGACACACCGACACCTTGCCATACAATTCAAAGCTACTTCAATATTGCGCCAGACTGACTTTAAAATTAGGAATTGCAACCATCCAAATTCCAAAACAAACAAACAAACAGAGGGACAAAACATATACCTGCTGTGCCAGCTAATGCATGATTAGTAAGGACAAGGAAATATAAATAAGGATATACAGAGAACAAAAGTTTCAAAATCTCTTGCTTGTGGGGTTGGATCGGTTGGTGGGCTTCGCAAGATGAATGCATGGGACAGCAGGTGAACCACTTTACACCAAAGACAATCAGCTCAAGGGCTCTACCAATAGATTACATTTCCCCACCCAAATAAGTATCCAGAGCAACAAAATAATCTATATCATTTTAAAGGGTAAAAACGAGTACTTTCAGTTTGGCAGCTGAAGGGAGGAATGAGTATAAACTATAAAGCTCGTTTACGTTGGGGAATCAAGTCAAAAAATGTTAAACAAGGCCTAGTTCAGAGCAGCTTCTGGTTACTGGGGTCATAAAGTTTAATATTCACACTATCATTTTAATAGTTTACCTTCTGCTGTCACACAAGCAAAGCATAAAGTTGTTTTCGCTATTATGCAAAGCATAAAGTTCATGTAGAGGCGTGAGGCAAAAGATGGAGAATAGATAAAGGATTAGCATCACGAGTTGAGTTCAAGATTCCAGTTCAGGTACCACCAAGAGGAATCAAACACAAGCTTTCGACTTTGGAAAGAAAGAAATAGTTCATAGTCACCCACACTATCAAGCATATTCAATATATCAGTTTGATCATGGAACTCAGAACACAATACAAAGATATATTTGTCCAAACAGTTCATACTATCCGTCATTACAAGGAAAATTAGGGTTACCCAGACAAAACACAAGGATAAGAACCCAAATCTTATCAACCCAAAAACCAGAGGGCAAACAAGTGTATTCCACCCCTACAAATAACCAAGTCAACAAAAAATGGGGAGGAGGAGAAAAGAAGTAAATGCCCCAAACCCTAGTTAAAAATCATACATCTAAGAGTCAGTGTCTTACTAGCTCCCTCTAATCTCTCCCTTCTACAATCAAATTTTTCCTAAATTTTTAACCACACTGTACAAACCAGGAAACTAACACTCCCTATTTACATCAACAACAACCAACAATGGCACCATAGACATAGATCCTCTCTAAGTAGTATAAGTACCTATTTTCTCTTCTTTAAGGAGTTGAAGAGGACGCTTCTTGTCTCGGCTCTCTCAGATACCCAAGAAGCGTTTCAGCCTGCAAAAACAAAGGAACCACCATCATATATGAAGCCAAGTTCGTAAAGGATTAGTTTCTATAACCTAAAATTAACATGCTGCATCCAAACTCACACTTAGAACTACAAAAACATGACAATATACAATCTGTGTACAATTCTTTATACAAATGGCCTCAATCCACCCAGTTCCAAATTAATCATCTTTAAAGCAACCAATATGAGCACAATATCACCAATCAAATTATAAAGAGATTAACCAATATGAGCACCAATTTAACACAGAACACATTAAAAGAACATGCATAATCCAACAGGCAAGTAGCCAATTCACAGCTGAAAATACCTTGTGCTTTGCTCTAACAGTCCCAGTCTGCGAAAGCGCAACCAAAGGTGGAATCCCTCCTTCTCTGACTAGCAACCCTCTATTCCTCACACTCTCAGTACACAGCTGCAACAGAGTCAAAACCGCAAACTCCTTCCCTTTGACTGAACCATCTTCAATCACTTCCACAAGTGCTGCAAGCCCACCTTCCTCCACAATGGCCTCCTTCCCCTCCTCGATTCCCGCCAAGCTACTCAGCACCACCATCGCCTTCTCCGCCAAGCCAGTCGCCTGGTCCGCCACAAGCGCCACCAACGGCTTCACCGCTCCGGCACTCACCGCCCTCTCTTTATTAGGCCTAATTGAGCAGAGCTTGTACAGAGTCGTCAAAGCATCTTTCTTCCCCCTCATGGATCCACTTATTAACAACGAAACCAGAGGAGGAATGGCTCCGCAAGCTCCGATTGAGCTCTTGTTCTCTTCCATTAAAGCCAAGCTCAGAAGCGCACAGGCGGCGTTTTGCTTAGAGGTCTCCGTCCCGGTCTTGAGTACATACACCAAGGACTTTATAGCTCCGGCATTGGTGATTATAGCCTTGTTTGATTCGTGAAGCGATAGGTTGAGCAAAGCTGTTACGGCGTGTTCTTGAGTCCAAGGGTCACTGCATCGGAGCAGAGGAATCAAAGCAGGCACCGCGCCTGACTCGCCGATCAAAGCCCGATTATCAGCTCGGTTTTTGGCTAAAAGCCTGAGCTTGGCCGCAGCAGATTGCTTGACGGCAATCGACGGCGATTGGAGCCCGTCTACACAGATCTTGACCGTCGGTTGAAGATCCTCCGGCGAAATGCTCTCGATTATCTCCGTCGAGAAATTCTCCCTCTGCAAAAACCCCTCGCACGGCTCCGGCTCGGGCTCCAACTCGGATCTCGGTGCGTTTTCCGGCGACGGCAAGCTGGCGAGCCGCTGTAGCTCTCCGGAGATATCGCTGCTGCAGGCGGAGAAATCGCTGAAGGCTTGGGAGAGCTGGAGGAACTCCTCGGCCGACGCGGCGGTGGACTTGCCGGAGCTGCTGCCGGTGCGCAGGGCCAGCTCGCCGAGACGCATGTCCATAACGGAATCTGTCAAATTCTCAGATACAAAGGGCGTTCTTTCGGTGAAGGAACAGCAGCTCTGATCTTCCTGGTAGAAATTGGAGCGAATGGTCCGCATGGACCGGCCGGTGTTCCGGTGAAGCTTGGTGGACGCCGGAGAGTAGAAGTTTCGGGTGATAGGAGGGAAATGGTTCGAACCGGAATGAGAATCTTCTAGAGAAACCATCCTGGAAATCAAACCAAAGCTCAGAGCTTCAGAAATTTCAGATATCTAGGGATTTTGAATTTGGGGGTTTTGAGTTTTCAGTGTTGAGTAGAGAAAACTAGAAAAAGGGTTAAAGGGTCATGGCGATGGAAATTGGGAGGGAGAGAGGAGCAACACAGACCACATATTAGTACTACTAGCTGTGAAGGTGAAACTCAACGACGTCGTTTGGGGAAAAATAGAATCTCATGGCATATGGCAGGGAATTAGGGATTAGGGAGAAGGGCTGATGTGACTGTGACTGTGAGCAGTGAGGGCACAAATCCAATCGGGCTCTCGTTTTTGAGTGTGACGTGGTGGGACCGTCGGCGTCGGCGAATACCTGAAAAGAAAAAAGAATCCTCTGCGTCATCGTTTTAGAGGTTTTTTACGTTAACAGTACACGCCGAAATAGTAACAAGGTGATTCAGTTAGTATTTGTTCGAATCGATATCCCAACAAGGTCATATTATTATTGTAGCTAGGTGCAAAAATCTAAAGACCCTTCCAATTTGTTAGTCATAAATTAGTGGGAGCTGAGACTCAAACATTAGATATGGAGTTTCATGCTAAACTGCTCGACCAAGTTTATAGCATCATGTAGTTGTTTTGAATGTTTCGGTATTAGAAAGAAAATCAAAAATGTAGAAAAGATTAGAGGTTTAGACCAATCATCAGACTCGAATAAAGATTGACGAGGATATTTCAAATGAAGTTTAGTCTAACCATCAAAATTATTGTAGGGAGTTGCAGGTGTATAAACCCAAAGTTTTTCGAATCCGTTGGTCATGAACTTATAGTAGTTAGGACTCGAATGACAAGTTTCTTGCTAAGCTGCTCGGCCAATGTGATTGTTTTGGAGATTTCGGTATAAAAAGAAATGAAGGACGTGGAAAAGATTCTGCGTCAGGGGCTACGACAGGAGTCGGTTAGTAATCGGCAGGACACGTGTTGCCAGCAATTCAAAGCCTGGACGCTTTTCTTAGAGCAAGTCCACCGGAGGTCATAGTCATAGTCATAGTCAAGAAAAACCTGACTACATGACCTTGAGATAGATATTCATGCTTCCACCGGAGTTTTTTTGACTGGGCAAGGTTTTGCCTTTCATGACTACAGCCAAAGAAATAGTCAATTCCATGACTATTTTCCTGACCAGCCAAGCCCAGAACCCACTTGTGCAAGGCCCCCTCGTGGCTGACGTCCTGCATGCAGTCATGGGAGATCGACGCGCCTTCATTTCAGGAGTGGATCACACGGACGCGACGCGTGGCGAGATGCCTGCGAGAAAGTGGAGCGCGCCAGTACGACAGCGACGCGTGGCGCAGCAACTGAGAGAAAATGGAGCGCGCCAGAGATGGGGTCGGCCTGCCACGTGGATTCATCCCGTTGGTGGGTTTTGAATTCTGGGCCTAACGGTCAAGCAATCCCAGCCCTTCATTTCAATCAAATTTGCAATCCTACGGCAACCAAATTAACATGTATATATATAGTGTGAACAGTGTTGTGAACAGTAAAAGAGTGAACAGTGTTGACCGGGCAAGAAAAACAACGGGTGCAAACCCATGTCCAGTGGCAGTGAATAGTAGCTTGACTGGTCGAATTCTTGGCTTCTCGACTTTGACATTTCTTGACTACGGGTGCACTTGCTCTTAGCCGTCCGATCTTGACAACTGCGCCAGAGTCAACTACACACAGTTTACTAGAGCTTACACTTTACGGTGTAGGCAGCAATCGGACACGTCAGCCACACGTGCCTGGCAGAGGAGAGACCTAGTACTCTAATTATGACTCCATCAGTGGGTTAAGTGTGGTTTATCCGATAAAGATTAAAAGGTTAATGGGTTGTGTTCTTCAATCCTAAAACCCCAAAATATTCCAAAGTTTCAAAGACCGCTCAACAAGCACGTACTTATAAATAAATTATATAAGATTTAGAGATGATGATTTAGATCTTGCTTGAATAATACAAAGTATTGGGTCACCTAATTATCTTACTAAATCAATATAAATTGCTTGCTTTGTACTTAAATATTTCTCATGATCTAATCACTTTTGTTTGTGTCTCTTCTGGTCAGCAATTGTCCCTAATCAAGCCTCTTTCATATCTCCCATATATTTTGATTTTTATTGATATTATTTTGGCAGTCGCTTGATAAATTAAAGCTTTTTTGTGGTTTGATTTGTGACTGGCTAGTTTGTTTTTGAAATTTAATACTATTGAATTAGTCTAAGTGGCGAGCGAAGGAGAAGAAACAAAAAATAATTTGACATTTGACAAGTCAAAAAATTCGACCCAATTTAAAACTGAATAATTTAATAAAAAAATAAGTATCATATCTTTACTACTATAAATGGAGGCCTTATTTTGGTGTCAAAGGGCTTCACCAAATTTTAAAGTACCTATCATACCATTCAATAACATAATTATCAAATTAAGTTAATAGAATATAAATAGATAAAAGTGTAAAAATGTAATTAGTCAAACTATCATTTTTTATGTCTAAAAAATAAATAACAACTATTCTTTTTAGTCGCCCAATACCATTTGGTCTAGTGGTATAAGTCTCCCCTTTGTAAGTGGGAGGTTGTGAGTTCGACTCACAAAAGACTAGTTGTTGATATGATAAAAAAAAACTATTTTTTTTAGTCGATCTATTTTTCATTAATATCATAATATCACCTGCGAGAAACGCGGGCACGTTGCTAGTACTATTAATATGTCCCTAACACAACGTAAGCGTAATTACGTAATGTGTATAGCTGTATACAGATGATATATTGATATTGATGTAGAAAGACTATATATTAACGTGGATATAAAATTGAAAAGCAACGCGGGCACGTTGCTAGTACTATTAATATGTCCCTAACACAACATAAGCGTAATTACGTAATGTGTATAGCCGTATACAGATGATATATTGATATTGATGTACAAAGACTACATATTAACGTGGATATAAAATTGAAAAGCACAGAGCATTATTTGTTTGATTAATGAGTTCTAAGTTGATTAGCATTAATCAATCCAATATGCTGAGTTGTTTAGCACCCTAATCGCAGTTGTGGAATTTGTAAAAGATGGTGTTTGTCCTTGCATGATGTTGAACAAAATTTTCAGAGATTTTAAAGAATAATTAATAACAAGATCAACAATATTTTGCCACGTTAAGATATAATTGAATAGACTAGTGACTCTAGTACGTAATCTCCCTATTATATACAATCTCCCAACTAATCAAGAACGGCTACTGTGATCAAAGTTTTCTATTCAGTTTGATCTCTGATGGCATCCCTCTGCATGCCCAATTTTCAGATGAATCTAGCTTATTTGGTAGTCCTACTTCTTTTTTTTTTCTTTTCTTTTTTTACAAATTAACGGGGCCTAAAAGGCCCAAACATAGCAAAAAACTTAAGAGCTAGAACATAAGCAAGATCTTCTAGCTCTAGACACAGCAGAAATATCATCTAAGCATGCTTGATAATACCAAACATGGGACATGGGAGGGTTCTCAAAAGTGATAATACCAAGATCATGGTTGATACTGTTCTTTGCCAAAACATCAGCAGACATGTTGCATTCACGAAAGATGTGAGTGAGCTGAGTATTGTGTATGCAAGGGCGTAGGCACATTAGGGCCAGAAGGGTCAAATGACCCTTCTCAACTTTTGAAAATAGTCGTTGATTGGTTGAAATTTTAGATGTTTCTATGTAAATATTATATTTTAATATGTGATTTGACCCTTCTGACGCCGAAAAAATTTACTTCAACAGTTTTGGCCCATCACCAAGTAGTACCTACGTGCAACTTGGACGTGCAAGACTCCAACATTCTTTTAAATTTCTATTATATTTTATTAAATGATCAATTAATCAATGATTACCTCATATCTATTTAACTTTTTTTAAAAAAAAATTTCCTTTATCCTAGTCAAATTTCTATGCTGTTAACTATATTTCCCAAAGAATTCGTCTTTTGTCTTTCTCAATTTTCTCTCCTACGAACGGCAAGACTTGAAATCAACTAGAGAGTAAGATTTGTTACCTTGTTAATAAATCACTTCAATTAAAGAAATTTCTTTAATTCATTACAAAGTTTAAATTTTTTTAGAAATTAGTCAATTTAATTTATTCTACCATGAAGATCATAAATAGTGATTTCCGAAACTAAATGGAAGATATGTGGATGAGTAGCAGTATCATTACATACATTGGGAAAGATATATTTGCTTGTATTGATGATGAAACCACCATGTATAGAGTTGAAAATAATTAAGAGCAATCGTCGCAAACAATTATAATTGGTTTGAAGATATCTGATATGTTTGAGTATATTAATAATTTATGATTTTCTTTTATCAAAAGAATGATATATAAACTAGTATATTTAAATTAGTTTTTTAACAATAAACATATGTGATTTTATGTTATTTGATAAAATTATATTTTTATTTAATATAATCATTATGATTTGAAAAATGACCCTCCTAATTCATATTTATGGCTACGCCACTGTGTGTATGGATGAACAATATTTCACCAACCCATAGTGTTTTTTTCTATTAGTTTGCTCTGACCTACCCCAAGTTGATAACTGAAAATCTTAATTTAATTACTTTTTAAGTACTTTTATTATTAAGCTCACTAGGTAGTGCCTTTCCTAGTTCATGATAACGCGTACTTGACTTAACATGTTACTGGCTAACTAATCATGCTTTGCATCTTCTTCTTAGAAGGTTGTTTCATAAAATTCAATTTGCAGTATATATATCACTTCACTAGCACGTAAATTTTCACGATGGCATACACGTACAAAGGTTATAATTACTTGTTGGTTTAACTTAAAGAGGCTCATGATAACGGAATTGAACAACAACAATATGCGCTTTTTTTTTTGCGAATGATTATGAGATTTGATCCATGTTTTAATGTTTGTGACACTACCGTCCAGAATATGAGTCGCAGCCAGCCTAATTACATAAACTTTTTTATTAAAGTTAACACTTATGACTTATCGTGCAAAACGTGGTTTGAGCAAATTACAAGGCTCTAATTAGAGAGAGACAAAGATACAATCATGATGTATGCCATCTTAATCAAAGAGACCATAATTCAACTCCTACCAAGAGTTGCTAGCTAGCTTAGTTACACTAATTAATTAGCTTGTAAGTAATGTTTTTTTTTTTTACTTATTTTGTTAGATGAGATTTCAACTGCGAGTTGTTTGTATGTCAATGATAAAAAAAAATTACCGGTGAGAACGACTTGAACCTAACTATGTATCGTAACATCATTCACATCAGAGTCGGTCTTTTGGGTTTCAAAGTTTGTGTGGTGGGATTTTGGCCGGTTAGCACACAATTTTACACCACATATGGATATATGTACTGGGTTTCTTTTGAAACCTCTTCACATCAGAGTCGGTGTGCGTATATGTATGTATGGACACACAACATATTGGTGATGGAGCACAGTAGCACACCAAGATTGAAAGAAACATATTGACTAGTGTTTTTATTGTGTGGCCTTGGCGGTCAACATCAATAGGATGGATATATACGTCATATTTTTGATTTTCAAAGTTTCAATATAAATGCCAATGACTTTAGAAAGCTTCGTAGCCTAGCTAGACCCTATAATATTGATTAAGAATCTTAGTAGAGCCGTAGAGAGTTTCGAATGCGAGATCTTTCAGTAAAAGTCAAACCAACGAGGCAACGACTGTGCTTGATGTCAAATACACATTAGACTTTAATTGTTTTCTAAGTCAAATAATGATAAACAAGTGACTGAAGTGAGAGCTTACCTGTGTTTGATGTTTACAGAATTAGGGTTTCAGGAACGTTTGAACCAAGAAGATGGATCCGGCTTCTCTGCTAGAGAAATTATTGCTAGGATCTGCTTGGAAAACTATGTGAGCCCGCCACGTCAGCCCAACTCAATCCAATGGCTGTGAAGCTGACAACAGATATAGATAAGGAAAAAGTCATAAATGACACTAACATTGACGTTAGTTCTTACTTGCAGGTCTCTCGACTCCTCGCATCTGCCTCTCTCAACTCCTCGCATCTGCCTCTCTCTTTTCGCCCAATTCCCTCCTTCCCCTCACCACCTAGTCGTGAAAAATTTTAGAATCAGTTATTGTCTCAATGACTCCTCATTAGGAGGTGGCGATTTAACTTTGGTGAGATGTATCTTTTTCTTTACTTTTCTTATGTTATGTTGTTCTTTGAATCAAATTGATTTGGGTCTATTTCAATTCATTGGGTTTGGGCGTGTTTTGCTGGGAGTAGGAATGAATTCTAATTTGTTTTATTGATGGGGTAGGATTTCAAGATGACTACTTTCTTGATTAGGTTTGATGGGTGAAGCCTAAATGTATCAATTTTTTCTTCCCGTCTATGGGGTTTACAGAAGAATTTGCTTGCATTATCCTATTATAGTGCCTATCTAGTGTATGATAATATGAAACGAAGTGGATGTACAATAGTTACTTTATGTTCATCTTTGAGTCTTTGGATGATTCTATTGCTGATTGTAGATCTTATAACAAATTAAGCTCATGCATTTTTTTCTACTTATTATCTAGATCATGGCTATTGGCGATGGAGAAAATGACATTGAGATGCTTGAACTAGCTTCTTTGGGTGTTGCTTTTAGCAATGGTTCAGAGAAAACAAAAGCTGTGGCTAATTTAATTGGTGCCAGTAACGACGACGAAGATGGTGCAGCTGATGCGATCTATAATTTAATTGGACTGTGATCCGGGGATCGTGTTTTTGAGTCTGAGAGCAGGTGAGTTTGGATGTGGGATTTTGGTGTTTGGTTGTTTCCCACTGCTGTACTTTGTTTTGCTACAGTTGTCATGTTTGATTTTAGAAGGAAAGCAGGTGATTGAGTAATGGGGTTTGTTCAAAATGTGGTTTTGGTGTAGTGTGTGCTCAAAAGGTTGTGTCTTGAAGTATTCGAAATGCAAATGCAGATTTTAGTGTTAAGCAAAGAGGTTGTCAGATTGGTTTAGCTGATTCTCACTACTGTGCTTGTGAATTTTCATTTGAGTTTACAGGGAAAGCAAGTGAAATGGGCAATGGGGGGCTGGGGGTTGTTCAAAATGTTATTTTGGTTGGTGTTGTATGCGCTCAAAAGGTCTGTCTTGCTCTTCGGGTCCATTGAATCATTCAAAAATCCTCATGTTGATGGAGCATTTGCACCTAAGGAAGCAATGGACATGCATGATCTTGCATCTTCTGAATGAGACACCAGGAGTAGTAGTATGAATCCAGTCAATTCTACTATGCAAGAATGCCATAGTGTAGCCAAACAACAGAGATAGTACTTTTTCACAACAGTGATATAGTGGACTTCACTGTGGTCAAGTTTTTGATAAGATTTTTTATATGACCAGGTGACACCTTAAGATCAGAAGTGAATTATAGCAGTATTGTTTTTGCAGTCAACCTCATAAACAGGGCGTTCGCACTGTTAGGGCCTGAGGCTATTGGCCTCTTACTTGGAAATGAAACCCCAAATTGGTAGCCTCATAACTGCAATTTGGAATTTTTTTTTTTTTTTTGTTTCAGTTATGAGTTTGTTTCAAATGAATGAGGAATTTTTGTTTTGTTTTAGTTACCAAGCATTACTTAACTCTCAAGATTTTCCAGATGATGAGAAAGACTCATATTATGGTGATGAATGATTGGTTCTGATGCTCTTTGAACTCAACAGTGGAGCATGCCTATCTATACACCATGCGTCACAATTTCAGGTCATTTGCCAACTTAAGATAAAAAATGAAATTCTCATTCATGTAAATAATATTCTGCAGAATTTCTTCATACATAGAAACTAGTTAATAATTCACTCCAAATTGGAGTCCTGGACAATGTCTTCATACATTGAAACTTAACAATTCACTCCAAATTGGAGTCATAGGCCAAAAGTAATTGACATGACCATCTGAGCATCCTAAACAAATTCTTCCTTCTCGTACAGATCTCTTAACAAAGCAATTCTGATCTCCAGCCTTTCCTACGTCATCACCATCATTCTCTTAACAAAACAAAAAAAATAAAATTCCTCATAACACCAACCACAGAATCGGATCAAGAGAGCAAGAATGATTGAATTATGTGTTAGCTGAACATATATACCTAGAATACATAAGGTAATTGACATGACCATCTGAGCATCCTAAACAAATTCTTCCTTCTCGTACAGATCTCTTAACAAAGCAATTCTGAAGTAATTAACATGGCCATTTTGGCAAGCCTTTGAACTTGAAATCTCTTGTTGAGCATAAAGAATGGAAGTTTCAGTCATTTTTGACGGAAACAATCGAATCATCTTAAAAGAATCTTGCAGGCAGCATGCCTTATCCTAATTATTAAGCTATGTCTTATTCTAGTTCTTCTGTCTGAATCGAAGCTCAAAATGCATACCGGTAGATCGCATCAGCTGCACCATCTTCGTCGTCGTTACTCGCACCAATTAAATTAGCCACAGCTTTTGTTTTCTCTGAACCATTGCTAAAAGCAACACCCAAAGAAGCTAGTTCAAGCATCTCAATGTCATTTTCTCCATCGCCAATAGCCATGATCTAGATAATAAGTAGAAAAAAAATGCATGAGCTTAATTTGTTATAAGATCTACAATCAGCAATAGAATCATCCAAAGACTCAAAGATGAACATAAAGTAACTATTGTACATCCACTTCGTTTCATATTATCATACACTAGATAGGCACTATAATAGGATAATGCAAGCAAATTCTTCTGTAAACCCCATAGACGGGAAGAAAAAATTGATACATTTAGGTAGGGGTCATCATTTGGCCCGCGGGCCTAAAAGCCCATGGGCGCCCGCCCGGCCCAGTGGGCAAAAGCCCGGCCCGGCCCGCAGCAAAGCCCATCTCGGCCCTGCCCATTGGGCACGAGGCAGGGCCTGGGCGGAGGGTTCAAAGCCCAGGCCCGGCCCGCGGCCCGGCCCGTTATATGCCCATTAAAGCCCGCCCGGCCCGGCCTTATAAGCCCACCCGAAAGCCCATTCAATTCTTGTATTAATATCTTTTTATGTAGTTATATTGAACTAATTATTGCATTAGGTCATATGTTTTTTTAATTTTGTATTTTATTTTGGTCAATCATTAACATATCATAATTTTTTCATAGCTTTTTGTATTTTTTTTAACAAAATATTATGACATATAAATATAATGGGCTCGGCCCTGCCCACCCAAAAAAGCCCGGCCCGGCCCGGCCCTAAAAAGCCCGTAAGGCCCTGGGCCCATAGGCGGCCCTGGGCCTTGATTTTTAAGAGAAGCCCGGCCCTGCCCGGCCCGAAAAATAAAAAAAATATGTTTTGGCCCTGCCCGGCCCGGCCCGAGCCCATTAATTTTGGGCAGGGCCGGCCCTGCCCTGCCCATTGACGACCCCTACATTTAGGCTTCACCCATCAAACCTAATCAAGAAAGTAGTCATCTTGAAATCCTACCCCATCAATAAAACAAATTAGAATTCATTCCTACTCCCAGCAAAACACGCCCAAACCCAATGAATTGAAATAGACCCAAATCAATTTGATTCAAAGAACAACATAACATAAGAAAAGTAAAGAAAAAGATACATCTCACCAAAGTTAAATCGCCACCTCCTAATGAGGAGTCATTGAGACAATAACTGATTCTAAAATTTTTCACGACTAGGTGGTGAGGGGAAGGAGGGAATTGGGCGAAAAGAGAGAGGCAGATGCGAGGAGTCGAGAGACCTGCAAGTAAGAACTAACGTCAACGTTAGTGTCATTTATGACTTTTTCCTTATCTATATCTGTTGTCAGCTTCACAGCCATTGGATTGAGTTGGGCTGACGTGGCGGGCTCACATAGTTTTCCAAGCAGATCCTAGCAATAATTTCTCTAGCAGAGAAGCCGGATCCCAAGAGGATGCATGTGGCCGGTGAAGGATCTAGATATAATGATTACAAATATACGTGTTTGATGTTACTGATAATCGCTTTTCACAGCACGTGGAATGAGCAGTATCTGTCCGATCTGCCAAAAAAAAAAAAGAGTTATGTAGATCTTTTTTGTATCTTTGTTAAGACTGATCAGATGTAAGATCGATCGATGGACCATGAAGATCTGTGTTTCTATACCGATCTCAAATCTTTCTTTGGCTTTGGGGGATCTTTTGAGATCACCTGAATCTAAAGCATACGACTGTAGATATACCCTGTTCAGCCTTTAGTTTCCAGCTACTGTAATTAATTTACGATGAAGTAGCCGAGAATTAATGTTATTGTGGCCACCGTGCATATATTGCTAAGTCTGCAGCAGACAGCTACTGTAATTAGGCCGGACTGCAGGTAGTTACCTGAGTCTGAATGATCATATAAAACTGGTGCTCGATAACGGTCCGCCAAGATAATTAAGCGCACTTAATCTTAATTAGACTACACTGTTTAAGCATATGTTGGGAAGATAGTTTGTGCCAAAACCAATATATTCATGCTAAATAAATTACATATTTCGCGAAGCTAGGGCTTCATGATGGGTGTGCTGTACAACTCTTAATTAATGCTTGCTGTTTCATCAGAATATATATTAAGCTTGAGATTGAAGCAATATATCTGTTAACATAATGAAGTCGGTATATATGTTGATCTGTTCCAGCATCCATGCATGCATTTAGTGGGTGCAAAAGTGCTCAAGGACTAGCTACCCTTTCTCTTTTTGTTGCAAATTAATCAAGTAAGTTTCTCTCAAAAAAAAAAAAAAAAATCAAGTAAGCCTATATATATATTTTTTAAAAAAAAGAAGAAAAAAAGATGTGGATATATGCATGCATGGAATAGGGGACAACGGGACAATGATCTTTGGCTCTCTGGATCTGGAGGATGAGATGATAGAAGGTAATGAGGCCAGGCCATTATCAACTAGCTATGCTAGTTAAACGCGCTATCAACTCGTATAATTAGCAATGTGTGCAGAATTGCAGATAGAGATGGGAGATAGGGATCGATGGAGATGCATGGCTGAGCTTAGTCCTCAATAATTAGTCATCCGCTAATTAATTAGTTGATTCAGTTAACTAGTGGCTTCTAGATTAGACGACGGTGAAGGTACGTACATACGGTTCTGGGAATCTGCAACCCTCTCTGCTTCAGTTGTTGGCAAGCATGCACCTTCTTTCATCACTTTTATCTTAGCACGCGCAACCAAAAAGGCTAAAGTGTAATCCCAGCTTCGATCACACTCAGTTGGATTAGTAGAAAAAGCACCTTACCTGTATCTCTTACTTATAAGATAAGTTTCTTTCTCTTGTTTGAAAATTAAATCCAATGGGATGGTCATGCATGGTATTATTTCCATTTTCCAACAACTTTTGGAATTTGGCAGAGAGAGCCATAATGATGATATATATCGGTCGCTGCTGTCAATGGCCCACTGCTACAAGCCCACCTGCTTGCTCGTATGTCTAATCAAAACAGAAAAATTCTTACATACCGCAAACGTACCACATAGTTGGTATGGTTGTTCAATTAATGAACATATAAGAGAGTGTTTTGGATATTTCATTTTAATAAATAATGATAGTTTCATAACACATTTAAAATTTTTTAGATTTTAATTAAGTTCTCCCACCGCCACGCTTTAGATAAGAATCTCTCATCAAATCATCCACCATTCTTTCAAATTCGGGTTTATATTTATTCAATTGACCCGGTGGACAGATTTCGAGTATAGGCCTCTTCTGTTTGTGTGGCATATATAGAACTGGAGTCATTTGAAGATCTTCAGGATATCTGCTTTTCGGGCCATAATTTGCCATAGATTTTCTTTTATAAATCGGCCCAAAGTCGGCAACACGTACGTATTTTCCATTAATAAGTCCTTGCGTAACAATAACTTTTCTCCGGGCCTAATCAAATAAAAAACCTGGATTAATTTCTTTCCATCAAACGTTTTGCTCTTCCAAACCCCAAACTGATCATCCCAAGGATTTTCAATAAAAGCTTGAAATGATTCTGCGCGCCAAGAAATGGTTCTTAAACTTAAATCTCTTTTCTTTCATGAAACAGAACTTTAACATACCAAATGCTTTTATGAAGATCAAATCAGCAAGTGTACCCATAAGCTTTGGAATTCAAAGCAGAACTTAGGGGGGTGTATTCAATTAGGAGTCCATTGGATTGTTTTGGATTTTAAAAATCCATGGGTATTCAATTAAGATTTTAAAAAGTCCTTTAAAATCTTGTGGTATTCAACTAAGATTTTAAAAAATCTTTCTAAATCTTGTGGTATTCAAAAATCCAACGATTTTCAAGGATTTTATTAAATACTGGATTGTGAAGGATTCTAGAGTGCTTCGTATAAATACCAAACTCAATCAGAAATCCACTCTCAGGAGGTGAGATTTTGACGTCTTTTTTTCTCTCTCTCTTTCTGAAGATGAAAATATCTCAAACGATAGAAGATGAACTGACAACAAACTGCATCCACTTTGTTTATAGCGTCTTGATTATTTTTCATGTCTCCAATTGATTGACACTGGGATTTGGATCAAATTGACTATCATCAGTCAATTAGTTCCTGATTTGGTGAGCGCCTGAGCGGAGAAGGAAAACCCTAAAACCCCAAATTGAGGTAAATAACCAATTCGCGAATCTCAGCTTGAGTTTGTGTGGGTTCTTTTTTATTCTAGTTTGAAATGCTATTGAGAAATTTGGGTTTGGGTTTGCTACCATGATAATTGAAGTGCGTGCAAATTTTGGGTTTTTGTGTGATGAATTTTGAAAGTGGATATGCTTCTGAGAAATTTGGGTGTCGTTTGACTGCCAATGATGGATGTAATGAGAGTTTGTGATTCCTTGAAATACGTCAATGGCTATCTCTTGAGAAAGAGTATCTAAGAAATTTAATACTATGGTAGTGGTGAATGGTGATGTTTGTGTTTGGTTATCTAATTGTGCTGTTGAATAGGATACGTGTGGATCCACTTGATCAGGATAATAAAACTTGCTCAAATCATAACATATTTTGAACTTGAATTGCTTCTAATTTTTAGCTGTATTAGTATGTTGTTGTGGGAGCATAATTTTAACTATATTTAACTGCACTGTGTTTGTCCGGCATTTTTCCTGCTACTTCTCTTATATGGGAAAGCAATATATAATAGCATTTTCCAACCTCAATATTGGAAGAATCAGAAATTTAAAACCATTTTCTTTTCCTGTTTATGTCAGAAAGCTAATGCCAGGATCACTAAGGTGTGAGTTTATCATTGTAAATGTAGTTCTTACCGGCTGCTAACCACATAATTTACCCTGCAAATCTTCTCCAGGTAGTGGTTTGTCAAAGCCAAGATGACAAGTGAAGTTCTCTTCTCAAATTCAATAGCATGTGTCCAGTTCTTCTCTTGTTTTTAAGTTTTTATTGTGTTTGAAAGTCTTGTACTCATTGAAGAGAGGCTTGTTACTTGCATCTTTCCTGAAGCTAAGCTTTTGTCTTAACCTGCTTTGTTTATCTTTGCTATAAACATCATATATATATATATATATATATATCACTTAAATTTTTTTTCTCTCCTGGAACAGGATTATGCTTATTTTCTCTTTATCTGTTGCAGAGAGCAGTGAGTCGATCAGTTCATGTTTGTCTCGTTTTATGGGAAGAAACAATGACCTTACAGGCTTACAGCGGAAGATAGTGAAGAGCAGGAGGATACTATGTAGGCATTGTTTTCATAATCAGCATGTATATATTTTTGTGCGGCTGTAATTCTAGCTACTCTAGTTACCTTTTGAAATATACATGACTTCATGCTTGACCCATCTTGGTATGGTCATACATTATATTTTTATCAATGTTCATTATTAGTGAAATCTGGAAATCTGGAAGAAAGGGTTTTTTGGGCTCGAAAGCTCGAAATTTTTGAATACAATACAAATCTTGTTAAAATCCAAACAAATCTTTCTAGTATAATACATTAGAATCTGTTCAAATCCATATGGAATTAAAACAATCCGTGGATTCTGCAAAATACACAAGAATCCACGGATTATAAAAAGTCAGATAGAATCATTTAAAATCTAGATTGAATACACCCCCCTTAATCCATATTGATATTAACAGACCTTTAACAAAAGAATATATGTGATTCATAAGACCAAAAGTACGTAAGGTATTTCAAAGAATGCATGAGACTTTGTTAATTTTCGGTAAATCACCTAATGAAAAGTTGATTAAAACCATGTTAATTTGACCCAAAACTGGGTGATAACCCAACTAAAATTTTAGTAGTTATGTTTTGTGCTTTATAAAATTTTCAGTGTTTTGAAAAAAATACCAAATCTTATGTTTTCGAATTTATTCATGCCCCAAGTTCGGGGTATGTCACAACATCCCACAATCACGACAATGGCCGTACAGGTTTTCAAAGAAGAAGTCTAGGTCAAAATCCAGACCATCCTCCACGGTAAAACTCCAGCGAAATACAATCGGCTGCATCAAATCTATCTCAATCCTAATACGAATCCGGCCTGCATCAAACTCCACTGAGTCCTTTTAAATATAACAACCCAGTGCACTACCCACGCACCTCAAGCACCGATCAGTAGGAAAAGCGGCCGGGGGAATGCCCTTGACCTTGATCTAGAACACCAATGAGGATAGAGGAACCCCACTTACCAGGCCGACGCCATCATGTGGTGCCAGGGCCGGCCCTGTAAGTTTGGAGGCTCAAGGTGAACGAAATTACGAGGCTCAAAGAAAATACTTAAATAAACTTACAATTGGCTAGGCCAGCAAGCCTCTTGATTCAAAATCGTCTTCTTTTGCCGTCTTCTAATCTTCAGGCCTTTTGGTCTTCACTCTTCAGCCATGAGCCATTGACTTCTCTTCTTCTGGAATCTAGGTTTTAGACTTCGATTTTGGGTAGTTAGATTTTGTTGAGATTTTGAAGTGTCTGGGGTTGAATAGAATTATAGAAGGTAAGGAGGAGGAAGAAGATGAAGAGGGAGCAGCAGGCGTCGCACGAAGTTCTTCTAATTTTCAGAATTTTTATTTTTTTGGGCTGAGCAACATAAAACTTGAGGCCCTTGGCCTGGGCCTAGTTCGATTAGGCTCAGGGCCAGCCCTGTGTGGTGCCAAAACCATAGGACAACAATCAAACCCCCAAGATCAGTCAGATGGATCCGACAAAGTAAATAAGAACCGATCCTCATGCTCTTGCACAGTATAACGTCCATTCAGCTTCCAGTTCATGTCGAAACATGCCCATAAAAATCGTTTGTTGAAAGCCTTTGTAGTCAAGAGCTTTCCAACAAGATATGTTTGCGATTGCTGCAAACCTTCACCCTTCGACGGCCAGAGATCCACCGACTTCTTACCATCAGCTAGGCCCAGTAATGTAGCCAACCTCACGACCATCTCATCCACAGAATTCATCCCTTTTGTGCACACGAAGAAAAGAAAAAAGCTATGTTTCGTAGAAACTAGCTAGGGTTTTTTTCTCTCTCCTGTGCATCGATACGGCTAGAAGTTGAATTTTGAGAACTTGAATACACAGTAAAGGATAATAGATAAGGAGAATGAAGCTATATGAGTTACTTAGTTGATGACCTACGTACGTACATTTCTTTCTTAAGCTCTTTGCCTCTATGTTTAATGTTTTTCAGTTAGCTATATCGTAAAGAAAAAAAATTTAACTAAATTTTCCATTTATGTTATACCCTATTCATATGAATTTAGGACTTAGGATTTCATTATTAGTTATAGCCTTATAAGAAATGGAGTGGTTAGAATCCTATTATTATTATTATATGTTTCGAGATCTACTCTTGAATTACATTGTTGCTGTAACTATTTTATTTCTTTATTGCGTTTGGATCTCAACCCATATGTTTTGATTGCGATACAATGTTATGTTATTTCACTAAAGTTCAACAATTCATATATAAGTTGATTTGCTTATCAGCAAGATATTTTTTGAAATGCCAGAACTTATGCAAAAGTTAGCCAAATTGGGGGAGGACGTGCTTCTTCTTTTTTTTTTTTTTTTTTTTTTTCCAAATTACACTGACTCAGTTTCATGGAAGATTGAAGACCAAGTAAACCGATCTCAGTAAAGCACATGCATTGCTGAATATCCAGGAACAATAACAATGGCATGGGTTTTAGGAATATTGTTTCCGTCAACACTCGACAGGGAAGTGGTGAAGATGAACCCTCCCTCACCGACTAATAAAGAGTTCTACCATGTAAATAAACCAGAATTTTCTAAAGTTGATCGGACAATGTAATGACGTACTCTAAGTATGTTGGTGGGCTAGAATTCACTTCAATGTATAAAAGGTTGACTAAGCTAGAGCATTGAGTTTCCTTTTAGTCCTCACCGCAGTGCTTACGTTATGGTGGTTGAGGGGTTGAGATCATATTTTAATTTGATTTGATGAAACTAATATCCACACACACACACACAAATAAATCGTTGAGGACTAGTTCTACGTGTGCAAAAGTATTCCTTCTTTCCTTGACTTTATATAGCTTGGTCAATGAAAGGCTTAACTCGCGCCTCACGGTACTCACCCTAATTAAGCTTCGCTTCTAATTTTATACCATACAACATCGTAAGCTAATTAGCTAAAAGGGAATTACAGTAAGTTACATTAGCGTACGTAATTGAAAATATGTAATGTTATTAGTCATAATCTCAACAACTCCACGAAAGAAAGCTAGGTTGCATGCTTGCATCACTACTACGACCTATTTCCTTTTCCAATATACTTGCTCGAACGGGTAAAGCTCCGCTCGATCGTAGAGGACTAACCAATACATTAATCCTATATTAGCCTGTCCCCTAGAATTATATATGCATATAATTAAAGCAATGGAAGGAATATATATGCATGTATATTAAAATCGATAGGGACAATGAGACAATTGAGACGTTATAGTAAATGTTAGCATTTCAAACATATATGGAAGTTTGAGTTATCGCTACCAAGTCTTACATACAACTAATTACACGTAAACGACGACGATGTTGCCGATTAAGAATGGGTCGTATTATGGTAATAAGCAAGCCCGTTATTTGTTTGGCCATGCATCCTTGCAAAAGCTAATGATATTTGCTGTCAGTGGCGTAGCCAGAAATCTTAATTAGGAGGGTCAGAATTTAAATAATAATACTAAACAAACACGCTTTTCTCTTATGACATTTCTTCAAAAAGGCTTTCATAATTTTAAAGACAATTTGCCGTTTCACTGAGAAGGAGGAGAAGAAGAAGAAGAAGAGAGAAAAAAAAAATGCAAGAGAAAACAGCATAGAGAGAACGAACAGGAGACAAAATCAAAGTGTATATACATAGATTTATATAGATATAGAACTAAATGATTATTCATTAATTAATTACCTAAGCTATTGTGGTATGAATAAAGTGTGTGTATATATAGGACTAATTAAATATATTAAAAACCTAGACTATCATGGAATCCGTCAAAACTTGTGGGTGAATTGGCCAAAGTATTTAAAAATAATTTTTTGTCTTTATGTCAGAACTCAGAAGGGTCAAACATGGTATTAATTTTCTATATAATATGTATGCAAATGCAATTGTGGTTGATATAGCCAATCATGCTCTAATTTCAAAAACTGAGATTTCTCGCCCTACTGTAGCTATGCCACTGTTTGCTGTCGTATACTCGTATAGCCTCTAGCTACAACTATAGAAGCCGAAATAGTCAATCGTCTTCACTCCCAAAATAGAACCCATCACATCACTTTTGATTAATTTTAACTTGTCACGTTTGATATCAATATGTACTGATAGATGTGGGTACGTATTCTTTTAATCAAACCAATTTATTGTTTTCTGAAACAACAAGTTTAACATCATGTTTATCATCTTGTGCTGCGTTTTACCAGTTATATATTGGAAATATTCCGAAGTGCTGGATGTGAAGTTTGAACACAATCGACCTATGCACGCAAATCATACATCATACATCGACATCCAAGCCAAAGCGTTTATATTTTATAAACACTTCATTTGTAAAATATAAACACACAATCTTTCATGCAATCTCTTTAACATATTAAAATCACGAAACAAACCCTAGCTGCAAGATTGCTTTACATTTCTGTACTTTTGACTTTGATGGAGAAATCAGTATGCCACGTATTCAATTTCTACATGTCCGTACATATTAGACTTTCATGGCTACATGCATATATAGTCCATACAGCATTTACGCTGTTTTTTTTTTCTTCCTAATGCCAGCTGGTATACAAAATTGTCATTAAATTGTTTTTAATACATAAAATAGTGTGATACATCAGCTGTCACATTTTAGTTGTAGGATCATGTATCTTAAATAAGAGATGAAAACGTTAAATTTACGTATAATAATGTTGTAAAGAGGTTAAATATATCATGTATGTAGCTTAACTTAGGTCTATCAGGTAGTGAAGGACAGCACAGAAGCATTTAGATCTTCAACACTAACCTTAATACTTTTTACAAGATTGATAATGATACTAAGATCCTTTAGGATTTTATTTAAATTAGAAATTCCTCCGACTCGTACATTCTTAATTAAATGAACACAAACTTAAGAATTAGTACGAGTACGAGTACGAGTACGTACTCGATTGAACAAGTTGACTAGACCCACAGTGTTTCATTTTTTTGTTTTGGTTAAGAATCAGACCCATCATGTTCATAAGCAAAGACTTCAGCCATATGTACGTATAAATACGCGTCGTCAAAATAATATATAAGGATTCGATCGGATCTAAAAACAACAATGGACAATGTTATCGATTATTATTCTAATATACAAGTCTGAACAACGTACTTCTAAATTAACAAGGACTACCCTTAACATATTCAAAGCTAGGCCTGCAATTTAATCCCGCCTTAATAATTAATGTTCATTACATGTTCACACGAGCTTACCTATAAATTAACGTAACATTAAACTACTTTTCTTGTATGATCAAAACTCTGATATGATAAAAGAACTAATATCTAGTTTGGCATCAAGTTGCAGCTTGCACATGCTGCCCAAGTTGCATGCAAATATCATAGTTCTAATTAAGAAACATTAGCTCGATAAAGCAAGCAGGTAGGACATAAGTCATATAACACGGAATATATACTTGTATATGTATTAGATATATAGAACATGCAGAGCCAGCGAAACAAATTTAAGTCTGAGATTCTCTCCGGCGATGAAGTAAGTGATCGGCAAAGATCCTCTAATGTGTTAGATAGTGCTGCCTATAGGTATCTGACCTAATAAACAAGATTAATTACACTAAATGACTAATCAGTTTAATTAATTAATAATTACTTTATGGAAGTATCGCCGACGGCGCCGTGTCGACCTGGGGAGAACAAAGTGAACGCACCAAAGAAAGACGACGACGACGACGACGCGCAGACGAAGACAAATGAAGCGATCGAGATCAGTCCAGCTTGCTGAAACGCGTGTCTTCCACTCGGTTCCTGGGACCCTAGCTGCACCTTTATGTCAAATACGGATAGGGAAGGTAGATAAGTTGTTCGATTCAATACCTGGATTCAAGGAAGGAGGAGGGTTTCTCGATCTTAGTCTCTCACCTGCTCAACTATACACCTAACTATTCCAGGATTCCCTATCCCCAGTCTTACGGGTCCAACAAAAGAGTACAAAACGGTACGTTTAGCTCGGGCCAAGTCTGAAAGGCAGTACAAAATGGGAA
This sequence comes from Rosa rugosa, assembly GCF_958449725.1. NCBI lineage: Eukaryota > Viridiplantae > Streptophyta > Magnoliopsida > Rosales > Rosaceae > Rosa > Rosa rugosa. The sequence continues at coordinate 72,270,144 of NC_084821.1, read as the reverse complement.
ATGTGTGAGTGGAAAATTATCCCAACCCATTCAACACGCATTGCTTTGACTGTGTGAGTCGTTACGAGTCCGGCCAAAGCCTAGCCTGATGAATAAAGAGAGCACTCCAAAGTAATACCATACATATTTCCAAAGTCAAGTTTAATGATTAAACTCATTCCATGATGAGAAATAAGTGTATATCTCTTACCACTTACGCTTATTATTAGTGCATGTGTTGGTTTGGAACCCATAATAGGCTCCTAGAACTTTAATTCCAACAGTCATATAAGAGTGATTGTTGTGAAAGTCTTGGTACTAGCCACAAGTGATGTAAAGCAAATTGCAATAAAGAAGTTTACAAAACTAATTATGTAACTTCATTGGTGTTTTGAATCTAAATATTTAATAGGTTCGCCAAATTTTAATGAAATGATAACATTTTCGTTGGAAGTTAGATGCCACAACTCATTTTTCATGATTAAGTAAATTTGACATACTCGTCAGATATTAATATCTATGTAGCAAATTTTTCAACCTTCTTTTAAGAGATTAATTAATTTATCTAATTTCATTAAGAAGTATAACATGTTTTTTACTCGTTGTCTAGTTCTATTAGATAATGTATCATAGTTACAAAGAAACACTAACTGGTCTGAGTCTCACATCCCAGAACAAGGAAACACTAGTTCACTATTCCCTGCAGGCTGCATGTTCCAACAGATAACAGATGTTCTCTCAATTTGAAGTCTGAATTGATTTTCACTGTATATTTGGGTACGTCACGTGCAATATATATCTTAAGCTAAGAATTTGGTGGTGAACTCTTTTATCACAAGGAGACGTGTGGCTATATGACAGTGGAAACAGCCGACCAACCAACTCTTTTTCCTTAATCACCAATCGAAGTCTGTTTGAAAATCCACATGTCCCTGTTGTTGGAGAAACTTTGAACGATCCAAAGTTAAGAGCAGGTGTGGAAAGCGAAGGTGGTTCTCCAAATCACACTATACATATTTTTCAAACCAACTCCTTCTGAAAGGAAATATAGAGAACCTTCCTCAACGGACTAGCCAACAACCCAAACCCCACCAAACCCGCTCTTATATATAATCTCAACTCCTTTGTTCTTCAACAACCTTCACACACAAATATAACTGCTCTCAAATTTCTTACCAAAATACCCAGTTGGGAATTTCAAGTCTCAACCAAATCCCATGGCAGCCTTGTTCAAGCTTCTCACAGCTTTGTGTGTTTTGGCCTCTCTATCTTCCTTCTCAGATGCGCAAACATGTAAGAACTACACGTTCACCAGCAACCAAGCCTTCACTTCCTGCAGCAACCTTCCTTACCTCAACGCCTTCCTCCACTGGACCTTTGACCAGTCCACCGGGAAGCTCCAGATGGCTTACAGGCATACGTCGGCGTCAGCCACCAACTGGGTCGCCTGGGCCATCAACCCGGACCTGACCAAGACCCAGAAGGCCATGACCGGCGCGCAAGCTCTTGTTGCTATTCCTCAAACCAGTGGGGCCCCTTCAGTCCGCATGTCTTCGATCACCGGATACGGCACGACTTTGGCGAACGGAACTTTGAGTTACGATGTGAGCGGTTTATCGGCTGAGTCTCAGAACGGTGAGGTGATCATCTACGCCACTTGGACCCTGCCGACGACTACGACGACGATTCTTCAGGTTTGGCAGGAGGGTCCGGTTGTGAGTGGGAACCCCACACAACACGGAAGCGATACGGCCAATCTTAATGCCCAGGGGACTTTGGACTTGCTTTCCGGCCAGACCGCCGCTTCCGGTGGAGCCAGCTCCACACTCAGGAAGAAAAACGTAAGTAACTTGATTCGTAAACTACATCCACTACGTTGTTGGTTTTGTTTCAAGTACTTTTCTTAACATATTTTTGGTTTTGTTTCAAGTAACTTGATTCGTAAACTACATCCACTACGTTGTTGGTTTTGTTTCAAGTACTTTTCTTAACATATTTTTGGTTTTGTTTCAAGTAACTTGATTCGTAAACTACATCCACTACGTTGTTGGTTTTGTTTCAAGTACTTTTCTTAACATATTTTTGGTAGAGTTTGCTCTGTTTCCCCTTTTTGATCCAAAAGAAGAAACTTTTTGTGAAGATCAATATGGTTCCTTTAACATAATTTGGTAGAGTTTGCTCTGTTTCCATGGTTTTTGACCCAAAAAAAAGAAACTTTTTGTGAAGATCAATTTGGTAATAGTTAACACATGAAAAATCCAGTGTTGTTATTTCTTTTCTTCCTGATCTTTCTGGCCTTGAGGTGGTTTTCATTATAGAAATAGAGGTCTTTGAAATTTCTCATAGGTTCTAGGTGTTCTTTACATTCATCAGAATTTAGTCAAACCTGTTGAACTAGGATACTTTTCTTGCTCTTAGTCTCTTAGATATTGTTTGAATTGCCTAGTTCGTAGCCACATAAATCAGTAGTATTTATAAGTTGAGATATTTATCCCTCTAGAATTAGAATATGATATAAAAGTAAAATGTTAAGTGAACTGATGTAAATGTGCCAAAGACTGTTAGATGCTCATTAACTTCATCAGAATTGGTCAAAACTAATTTGTGGGATTTCTTATGAACAGATTCACGCAGTGCTAAATGTAGTGAGTTGGGGCATCTTGATGCCTGTAGGAGCCATGGTAGCAAGGTACTTGAAGACATTCAAGGCTGCAGACCCGGCATGGTTTTACCTCCACGCCGGTTGCCAGACCTCTGCTTATATTGTTGGTGTTGCTGGATGGGCCACAGGTATTAAGCTCGGTAGCGATTCTGCAGGTATCCAATATGACACTCACAGAAACATTGGGATTACCCTCTTCTGCCTTGGAACACTTCAGGTACTCCATCTTTAAACACACTGACATGTTGTAGTGGTTTGGCTATTAGTCCTCTATGGTTATACTGAGTGAAAGCCTTGAATTTGGATGTAGGTGTTTGCTTTGCTTCTGAGACCAAACAAGGATCACAAGTTCAGATTCTACTGGAATATCTACCATCATTTGACCGGGTATCTTGTCATAATTCTCAGTGTTGTTAACATATTCGAAGGGTTCGACATCTTGAAACCAAACAAAAACTGGAAGAATTCATACATTGGCCTCATCATTGCTTTGGCTGTCCAAGCTGCTTTGTTGGAAGCTTACACATGGTATGTTGTACTGAAGAGGAAGAAGGCTGAAAAGGCGCCCCACGGCTCGAATGGTGTCAACGGCTATGGTGCTTAGAGATCGGAGATTGCAGAACGTATAGAATGGCTTGAGGGGAGGAAGTGGTTCTTCTTTTGTGTGTCTTCCTCTTTCATCTTCCTTCTGCATACACGTTCTTGCACCCTTTTGTATATTTATCGCTCAGAGCGTGTTTAATTAGGATACATTTTGTGTACTGAGTTCAGGATTTAGAGGTAGAGATTTGTTATATTTGTCTACTCATTACACTTGATTTTTATCTCCCGCTATATTGATTTGATTTTTCCGTCTTACTTGGTGGCGTAAACTTCTAACTTGATTTTTCCATACGCGCTTTCTTTTTATCTTTCAACTTCTTTTCACAAGTCAAACCCATTAAAGAATCATTCACCATTAAATCTCTTTTATGTCATTGCAACATCACATTCCCTCAGCAAACACCATTAGTTTACCAACCATGTGTCCGTCAGTTTCAATTGGTACGTTCAACAACTTTGGCATTGACTAAGCCCCGAGTACAATTCAGTAATCTCTTCGCAAAGCGTAATATTACACCTATAATCAAGTGAGGATGTCAAAGATTCTGCGGCATAATAGTTAGGAACAAGTCGTTTTTGGATGTGACCGAGGAACAAGTCGCTTTGAATAAGATAGGAGCATATCAAGCTATGATCAACCCAGAAAGTGACTCATCGATCCTTATGATGGAAAGCTCCTTGCATTACCATCCTTGCCTATGGTGTAGTACTTTTCTCCACACGCATCATTATGGACCTTATCTTTTCCCACGTTCTGCAATATTTCCCTACATTGATCTGTCCTGGCTCTCAAGACCAAACCTCTGGCCAATAATGTTGTAGAGAGCAAAAGAACTAGTAAAAAACGGGACATCTGAATGTTTTCGGAGAACAAATTAAACCAAACAGACTGCAAGTTTTCATCACAGTGACAAAGACACGAAAATTACTGATAGGGAATTCCCAATAGTAGCTAGGAAAAGCAAACAACAATACACGTCCAGATTCGAACCATTGCAGTAGGCTAGGAAAGCACAAAACCGAGGATAAATCACTACCGTTGAGGGATATTGGTAGGCCCAAAGACAAGTGGTGGGTCCACCGTCTCTGCAGAGAAGAAATTTTTTTTTTTTTTTTGGTGAATAGGAGAGAAGAAACTTGGCTCCAAGTTTGAAGAAGATTGCTTCAGAAGAGAGTTGAACCCTTTTCCTTGCAATCAAATTTTGAACCAAGCCAAAGAACCACTGAAGCAACTCAATCAAGTACTCGAATTGTCCAATACTACAACAATAATTTATTTATTATACCCTTCTTTTTCGAATCTTTTGAATATTATTAATTACTTTGTCAAATGTTAACATTCAAATTCTCAATTAAATGGATAGAATAATTAGTGTATAATATATTAAATTACAAATTTAGTTTCATTCATAAATAAATAAATTAATTAATTAATATTGAACTGCCTTTCATTGGTGCATTGTATAACCGAAGCAATTGTCAATTTTAGAATGAATAGTAGATTAGCAGTACCAACTTAATAAGCAAATCAGCAATTGCCCATGGCTCACCGGTGCATTTGCTCTAACATGATTTCAGACACTTCTACATGTTTGAACCACTTCACAAGTTTTAGGTGCGCTTGGTAAAACTGGTTCAAGCAGATAATGAGTTCACTGTTTTGCAAGTCAAACCCAGGAAGAACTCCTCTTATTCAGCAGGAGATATTTTTATGTAATTTAAACATCACCAAACCTCCTATAAAGCAAGAACTAGCAAATACAGTGTAATGGAGCAAGATTACCAACAATCTGTCAGCTCAATAACTTCAACAATTGATTGGGCATTGACTCAGCCCTAACTACAATTTCAATATTCTCTTTGCAAAGATGTGAACAAGGCATGATATCAGAGCTGGTGAAGAATGCATTACTTAAAAGATTTGATATTGCGATACAAGCCATCTCATTCTGATTTCTGCAAAGCCTTAACAAAGGCATCCTTGAGCAGAGGATTCGATGCTGCTACTCTTTGCGATGTGATGTCAAAGTCCTTACCAGATCTGATGCAAAAAGAATCAATTCTCCGTAATAAGTAAATCTTCTACAGAATTTGTAAAAAACCACATGCTGAAGATTATAAGAATGACGACTATTTAACAACTACTCCACAAAAAACTATCAACAAGTATGCATATATTTTCTAGAACTTCTCAAAGATCCATAGTTATCAAAACAGAGAGAAGAAAGATTGGAACTTAAGTTTGCTACTTACGGGTCATACACAGATCCTCCAGCTTCTGTAACAATCACAGCACCACCTGCCACATCCCTGAGACGCAAGAAAAGTCAATCATCTGCTGCTGAAATTAACCTAGCATTACTTCAAGACAGTAGATCATACCAAGGACCCCCAAAGCCGAGTTCATAAAAAAGATCAAGCCTCCCACATGCAATTCCACAGAGGTTCAGTGCACAGGAGCCACTCATCCGAAGCGATCTCACCTGCTCAACAAAGCAACTGATATGAAATTGAAATGCCAACACAACTGAAGATCACTATTGAAAAGTTCTGGACTTACCTCAAAAAGTAAGCTATTTAGTTTCCCTGTAGTAGCATCCACAGTTAATTTATCACGTTTTGTTCCAGCCTGCACTCAGTACAACAACTTAAGATCAGGAAAGTAAATTCACCACCTTTATTACATTGTAACTCTCGAGTTCAAAGATTTGAGATATTATCGAGTAAAAACAGAACAGGTGTATAATTTATAGTAGGATTCCAACTCAACTGCTTGTTTAATTCAGGTCTATTTATATTTTAGAAAGTGGCAAACATCAGCTAACGAGATTAGAACATCTAATCACGTTGTATTGTATCTAAATTATCCATCTTTATTGCACTTCATAGCATAAGTAAGATTCTGCATTCTAATCCTAGGATATCCTATGACTACAAAGTTACTAATCCCTTAGATTAATGGCAAAATGAAATTCTCTTTATTTAAATAAAATTTTTTGTCTCTAATATTCTCTTAAGAGTCTACATCTTTTGTCTTGAGGAGAGAGGGAGATATTTGGGGGTTGGAAAAGCAACAAAATCTACAAATTTAGGTGAATAATACATGATCATTCATCAAATATTCAACTATAAGTCTATAACAAATATTCACATACCTCAGTTGCAAGGAGAGACTTCACAAGTTCACTTTGAGACGACACTGCAGTATTTCAAGGCATAAACATTTAGCTCTTAGAGATACATAGGAAATGTTGTAATCAGGAAGAATCAACATGATGATTAAAACTCACCTTTTATAGGATTTTCATTGAGAAATGCACCTCCTCCACGGATACCAGTAAAAAGCTACATAGTGAATCTAAAGTTAATACACTTTTCCAGCTGGTAACCTAGTACTATTTAGAAGTATTTCACTATAAGAATCAATAATTCCAACAATGTATAATTTCATACCTCATCAATTATTGGATTATAAACAACACCAACTGTGGGAATCTTTCCAATAGTAAGACCAATAGAGACACAGACAAAGGGGAACCTGCAACCAATAATATGGAAGAATACAAGCAATGAGAATCAATCTGCATAAGAGAGAAGAAACAATCATCTACAACAGAAAAAGTGATATTTACCCATGGACAAAGTTAGTGGTGCCATCCAGGGGATCCACTATCCATGTTGGGTCATCAGTCAGCTCCGTTACACCACAAGCAGCAGTAGTTTCTTCCCCAATGAACTAACATTAACCCCAACTTAAAAAGTTCAGACAACAGAAAACATATTACACTCTTCCAACATACAATCATGCAACGCTATTCTGAACACCAAACCAAAACTCTGTTGACACATATAGTATAAAAGAGGGGATAGAGAGTTAATCACCTTATGTGTGGGATAAAGCTGCTTGAGATGATTAAATATGAGATCTTCAGCCGCCTTATCAGTTTCTGTGACCAAATCCACCTAGAATACACAACATCAAAACTTTAGTTTGCCTATCTCAAACCACATCAGCTAAGTTTCCACCTCTAAATTTAACTCAACTTTCATCATCATTTCTATCATTAAAGAACACATCTTTCTAAGCTCAATGCAGCATTTCAGAATCCTCATTTGTATGTCCCCAAATAAGCAAAGTCTAAATCTTTCAGTTGGCAATTCACATTTAGAATCCAAATTGGCCTAACACCAGTTTGACTACACAATTGAAAGAAGAAGAAGAAGAAAGAAGTGAAAAGACCTGGCCTTTATGTTCCACATGTTTGATCTCGTAGAACCCTTTTCGAATTAGCTGCAATAAATCACATACAAACAGATAACCAGACTTTGTTTCAATCACTGCTAACCAAAAACTAGACAGAACAAAAATTTACTCAACAAAAAGAAAAAGAGTGAGACTTTGGGAGTGGAACTGACCTGTCCAGCTTTCTTGGCCGCATCAACTGCAGACGCCAAGAACTGAGCAAGCGAATCTACAATCCATACAATTTGCAAATTAATCAAACAAAGAATCCCAGCGATTGAAGCACTATGACAAAAAATACAGAAATGAAAAGAAGAGGAATGATGGGTCGTACCATTTTCAGCCATTGTTTTTGTGAGATGAGAGAAACAGAGAGGGGAATGCGTGGTTTGAATACACCACTCAGTGCAGATGCTGATGAGTGATGAAGAGGGGGTTTGCAATTTGTGTGTGAGCGAGCTTTCACGTACCACGTGTGCATATATATATATAGGGGCATTCTTTTATGGTATATCCTCTTGTGCTTCTCTATTCTACACTATTCGTGTTCTTTCTGGTTATTCCGAAATTATTTCATGTAATTACTATTTAGACAAATGATTGAAATTTCGTCGAAGTTTCTGTAATATTGAAATATCACGATGAAATTCATATGTTGTGTCCTTTCTAGTGAGTCATCGAGTTTTTGACCAGTAAAACTGTCTGCTAATTTTTGCGAATGTTCCACTTTGATCAGTGAGTACACAGTACAGAATGATTCCTCCAAATAATGGTGATTTGATTCACCGGATGTGGAGATGGTCTGTAAAAGATCCATGGAATATGCCAATATGCTGAACCTTATTCGATACTGGCTGAACTGTGAAACTAGAATCGCATTCCCAATGGGAGTCTTGCAACTAGAAAATGAACACGTAGCCTTCTGTGTTCTCCTCGGCAGTAACCGACGTCAAGTTTACCGAGATTACTCCAAGTTCTAAATCTCTATTCATACCAAGCAAATCCTCGATCCAAATGTGGCATGGTGTTTGCATCTTCGATTCAAATGTGGCATGGTGTTTTCACGCATGCGATTGTACAATATTATATAACAATGTGATGCTTGAATATCAAATAAATTACAATACGGCGTGGCTAAACATCAGCATCACCAGAGTACAGCATGAAAACATTTTCTCAATTTATTTATCTACCTTTTACAAAAGTGTGATTGAGATTAATAGAAACTACACAGGAAGGAACACAAGTGAGAATAGAAGATAAGGCTCCTTCCACTCTTGGTAGCGTTGTCATGCCAAGAACTATGACAACTCTAAAATTCACATAGTACAAACTCCACAGATTCCACATACAAGTGAAGTTCATCCTTTCATGAGAGTTCTTTCAGTTCCAAGGCAGCAATCTCTCTTACTACTTGAGCTTTGTCTGCCTCAAATTGTTCATCCTCTGCAACCAACAATTCGCAAAATGTAAACATGGCGCTCACAACTAATGGTCACGAATTGCTAAGTGAAAGATGTTACCTACCTTTATCAATTTTAAAATCAGCAAACAGCCGTAGAAGTTTGCTTTTATTTGCAACAAGTATGCCCACAATGTCGGCAGGTTTATTTTGGTTGGCAGCAAATAGCTGTGAAGAAGAAAAATTGCCAATACAATGAATCAAAGTGGAACCCTGAAAGTTAAAAATTCACAAAGGAGGATGGACTGAACCTTAAAAACATGAAATGCTTCGATCTGGATGCTCTTGCTTGACTCCTGCAAATAAAACCATAGAATTTATCGCAAATTAGATTGAGCAATATATTCAGGAAATTAGATGGTTTGATGAAGTTTTTGTAAAGGAGAGGAGGGGGAGAAAATAGCATTAGCAACAAACAGTTTAGGAGAGTATATCATACTCTGAGAAGATTCATAAGGATCCTCAAATTGTCTCTTGAGCTCACATATCGAGTCATTACAGCTGAATTTGACCGATCCAGCAATATATCTCCTAACAGCTGAAATGAATATAGAAGCTTCTTAAGCAAATATCATTGTCATGCAAGTAATGAACGATTCACAAAAAAAACCAACTAGACAGCCTATTTCAAGAAGATAATCAAAATTATTGAGAAAGAGTACTTATAACTAAAATAAAAAACATAACAGAGTAAAAAGGGACCCAAGGTCAGACATCATGCTATTAAAAAAAAAAAAAAAAAGACCCTATGTGAAATATTTAACATACCTTGACAGCTTGTCGTCTGGTAATGTAATTGGAGGATTCCAGCAGCTTTGAGTTATACTCCGCAAAGAACTGATTGAAGATTGGAGACACCCAAGATCAGGTTGGTGAGAACATAACACAAGCAGCAACATACAGTAATTAAGAAAAGGGAGAACCAAATTATAAACTTATGATACTCTATCATTCTTTTCCAATTCCTATCTTCTTTTTTCAATTAAAGTGCTTCTATTGTAGTTATACAATCAACTAGGACCAATATATTACTTATTGCCCACATGCATATTCTCAATGATGAACACTGGTGGGCATACCCATGCATGTGTACACCCAAAGAAAGTAAAAACCCTTACCCAGTCATAATTCTTGGATAAAAAATCTGCTACTGTAGATTTATGCCTTGTCATGAGTTCCTGCAGGAAGATGTTACAAGACATCAGAATGATTCTACTGCAACAGTTTAAATACATCAAAAACCAATAATTGCAGTATTTGGAAAAGCTACAAGATTACAAAGAGAACTAGTAATGGTATCAAGATTTCCTACATGCAGACATGACAAATGTTTTCTAATAAAACAAAAGGTGCAGTTTAGCCAGCCGCAAAGTGCAAACCATGCAGTAAACAAGTGCAAAGCACAGACGCATGATTTCACAGATAGTAGGTTTGTTTGTTCAATATAAGAGGCCAGCAGAACAAAGATGTGTCATTCATCAAACATTCTTTAAGATTAACTCAACCTTAAAAGTCGCAGCAGCATCTGCAGCAATATCGAAATTTGGAAGCTGTATATAGTCAAAGAACTTCTTCATGTGTTGAGATTCCAAAACATATCTGCAATCAAACCCGAAAGTTCAAATGCTAGATTTTAAAAGATAACATAAATAAGTTATACTTGGGGTGGATAAAGCTCTAAGCTCAAGGTCAAAAAAATCCAAAGGATAAACAATTCCTGATGAACCACGTTCAGGAGTTAACAAGATGTGGTTAACTCCTACAGCCACACAGTCAAATCAGGAGCTAACTGATGAATCAAGTTCACTTTGCTCACCTTGCAACGCTTTGGTGGCGTATGCACTCTCTCAGCATTGCACCATAATGTAAAGCCATATCTGTATCTCCGTACCTAGTAGAAGTGGAATTAGATAATAAGATGACAAGCACTATTAAGTTCAATTAAGACAAAATACTTTTTGAAACCATAAACTGCACCCTGAAAGAAACTGCACCGCTTCTTTCATAAAAATTAAATCTTCATAAAAAGAGAACAGCTTAGGACAACTTGAAGATTCATTCAAAGAGGACATAATCATAACAATGTTTCCCTCCTAATGAGCCACGAAATTTTCTGAAGAAATGTATCTGAGAACCAAAAGACACAAAATATTCATACTTTCTAATTAAGAAACCACAAAGAATCATGAAAATCAAACCAGCTTAAATATAACATTCAAAAACCAGGAATGAAACTTCTACATGCACTCATCACATAGAAGAACCTAGAACTGATCTTATCCTGGAATTTCACAGAACTTAACTGTTAAGAAGCAGTCCAGATGTATCTCTAACTTGAATTTGAAGTATGTAGTTCAATAATAGAAAAGAAGGTATCTACTTCCGTTATTCAGAATCGTAAGGTGCACTATTGAAATCAGCATCATAGACAATTAGCTAAATGATACGGCTGCAAGTCTCCAAAATCCTTTGCAATAGAGGCTTACCCTTGGATCAAAACATCCATTATATCAATGTTTGCTTCCAAGTAATCGGATGCAATCAACTTGGAGTGAACCTGCTGCCTTTGTAGATTGGCAACAACTTGAGTGGCATCTTTCCTTGCCTACATCACAATCCCATATCAAGCACATGCCACTGAATTGAAAAACAGGGCATAGACAAAAAACAAGGCTTCAAATGCTTACCTCCAAGTTTAATTTCGGAACACACATGATTAGAAGTCGAAGTGTGTCCTCCCTGAAAAACTCCTGTGTCAATTGCACACAAGCTTCCGAAACAGGCTCTGACTCACTATTGCCATAGAGAATGCACTTCAACTCCCTAATGTTTTTACAAAGCTCTGCCATCTGTTCAATATAATACAAATTCGAGCACATGAGAAACTAATTATTATCGAAAAAGGCTAGATTTTGCATTCAAACATAATCGCAAAACCAATACTTTCCATGATCCCAATATAAACCAGTTGGTTTCAGCTAGCTACTCAAATTGGATTGGATCCAGATTGTAATCCAATCCATTCAGAATCGGATTGATGTATTATTACGAACATAGAGGGAGGTAACAAGATGAGACCTTTTCCTCGCGCTTGCTCTCGCGGGAATCGGGGCTGCGCTGAGCATAGATGAGGAGATCGCGGGTCTGGCGGACGACGTCGGCCGGCGTGCGGGGCTTAGACTTGAAGAGACCCTTCATTCTCTGGCTCTGGCTGATGCTGCTGCTCTTACTGAGACTGCGCCGTAGCTGTTGAGATAGATGATGCTGCTGCGGCGGCGGCGATGGAGAAGAGAGCCCCGTCACCGGCCTCGAGGCTCTCCGGTGTCCGCTCTGTTTGGACGCACAGATTCCTATTGTGTTGTGACTTTGTGTGTTGGTTTTGTGTTCCCAGAGGGTCGTAGGGGTTTGTTATTAACTCTCTCTCTTTTTCCAACAAATTTTGCTAACACAAACTTTAAGCCTCAATTTTGGTTATTACTATGGGGATAAATATCTCCTTAATGTTTCATTTTATAATGATCAGATTTTTTTGATTTGTTTGTGGTAATCCTCAACCGACCAGTCTGCACGATTGGTAGTTGCTCCAGTTTAGATCCGGCTCATACTAAAAAACCGAAATTGGAAGGATTTGTTCACATCAAGCATATACTTGTGTTGCGGCTTTCTTGATTTGTATTGAGTAACACAACTTTTAATAATTTTCAACAACTACATATCAACTTGTCTTGTGCTTAATATAAGTTTTTTGTATTTCTACCATAACTTCAATGATTTTAGTATGATATAATGATTTTCGCGTCTCTTCTTTTATATTTTCATCACAATTATCTTATATTTTACTTTAGTCTAACTCATTTCACTCGACGCTAAATATTTTGGAGTCGCTCCATCTTGATCTTGCATTGTTTTAGCTACTAATTACCTCTATGCCCTCCTCCGCAATCTTCTTAATCAACTTCATCATCTGTGATTGCCTTGGATGTGGATTGCTTTATTCATCGTTAAGTGATTCATTTGTGACTGCATTTGATTTTGATTGTTGTGTGATGAAGATTTGTGGTGCACTATAACTTGTACAATAATTGTAATATTCTCTCCCATTTTGTAGAGGTCGTTGCGTTAATATGCTTACAACACTCGCTATTGTGTCAATTTTTTTTCAATAGTTGAGATAAAAAATGGTGAGTCTAAGTGACTTGGCATCCCACTCTCACTTAATCGGCCTAAAATGCATCTAATAATTGGATTTGATACGACCAATGAAAGTGATAGCCACTATGGCATGGTTTCCTTACTTAGCTGTCAATGTCGATCATCAGCCTCTCCTTTGGGGTCTATCATTGTTGAAGCGATAAGGTACGAATGTATAGTTTGTGTGGAACGTAGCCATTACTGGAACTGGTATACCCAAATTGCATCTTACTAAAAGTAGCACTGCTTTGCTTTACATGTTCAAATCACATGCCTCCATTCCTTAATGCTTCGCTGCCTAATCTCGCAACCAAACACATCACTTCTTTCACGCACATGCATCATCTTATTTTCTTCTTCCTTTCGGCTTTAACATGTACCTTTTCTTTTGGGCCTGAATCCCGATTAAAGTTGTGTCCCAAGTCCCAAGATTTCATGATCACATACTATGGGTCTCAGCTACCCCAATCTGATCCATTTTGAACCCAAAAGAAATGCCCGGTATTACCCACAACCCAAGCCTATAGATCAAACCCGAGTATTCTACACCACTGCGATAAATATTACTATTTAGTTCTTGTATGCAAGTATTATACGAGAAATTCTCCGATTGATACATAAACATAAACATAAAACAACAACGAAATGGGCCAAAAGATGGACCAACTCCATGCAGTAGTAGATTAATTTATAATCGGATAATACCCAATTTTTCTTTTTGAAGATAATGCATGCATTTCTAAACAAGACCAACCAAAGAAAGCGCGCATTGACTTTCATTTCATCCGTGTGCTAAGAAATAATTCAGAACACCGACAATTTTAACTGTGTGCTAGCTTCATCAAATCCCTTAATTAAGACTACTGGATAAGACTGAATTTTCAATTTCAAGATAATGCATGTATTTCTATACAATAATCGCCAAGACAACAACTCTAAATCTCGAAAATATCAAAGGAAGATAAACGAAATTAGACGCACAACATTACCAGACAATCAAGTCTGCTTGACTTGATCTCTATTAATTCTCTATTAGAACGAAAAATAATAAAAACAGTGAACTAGAAATTGGATTGGATGAACATGCATTACTTCTTGACTTGATCGAAGGAGAGCAATTCCCTAGTATGCTCCCAAATCTTCTCATACACGACGCACTCGTACTTGGCCGCCGCCGAGTTATCCTTGACGGCGATGACGAGCCGGTAGTTCTCGCCGGCGACGACCTGAGTCTCGCCCTTCACCACGCTCTGAAACTCCAGCTTCTTCCCAGATTTCTTGTTGTACTCCGACACCGCGAACTCCGCAATCTCCTTCACGTGGGGGTCGTTGATGTCCTTAATCGGCTTCCATCCTCCGGCCAGCCCACCGCGTGCGGCGGCCGCTAGAGGAAGGAGGACGGCGAGGATTGCGAGGAGGCAGAAGAATGGACGCATCGTGACCGTTGAAGGTTTGGTGTTGATTTGTTTGAATGAGGAAGAGAGAGAACGGTTTATAAATAGGTGGTGGTGGGGATGATAACGGGCAAGGCAAGTAATGGAGTCGGGTTATATGGAAGTTTCCAGATTTGCTATCTTTATTGCACCTGGATTTGGTACTTATTACGGTAGGGCCATGCTGTGTTGGATTACTCAAGGTGGGAAGCTAATTAAGGTAGTTAGGGATTTGATAGATTTGGTGGGTTGTATTATTACATATTTGCCACGAGCCCTTCACGGGCCTCAAATACTGTGATTTTTGCCCATGGTTTTGCTAATAAGTTGACCCCAGAGACAAGATAGGGATGATTTTTGGAATGATACATTCTGTAAGGCTCCGAGGGTGTCCGTGACTCTATTTGTTATGTTTTTTTAGGGACAAATTGTATTCTGTGAGATTTTCTTCTTTTGTATTTTGGATTTTGCTAATAGGGGGCGGATCAATGGCATACAAAATTATAGTTAAGATTATACTTCAATTTTAATTCTTTGGATTAGTACGAAATTAAGGATTAAATCTTATATTTTTCTCTTGCATCTTTAATTAAAGTTAATTAATTAATTTTAAATT
Source organism: Rosa rugosa (assembly GCF_958449725.1). Classification (NCBI taxonomy): domain Eukaryota; kingdom Viridiplantae; phylum Streptophyta; class Magnoliopsida; order Rosales; family Rosaceae; genus Rosa; species Rosa rugosa. The sequence continues at coordinate 72,254,955 of NC_084821.1, read as the reverse complement.
CTAGAAACTTAAATGAAAAATGAAAAAAAACTGTTTGCCGGTTGCCAGAGAGAGTAGTCGCCAATCCTTCACCCAACAGTCCCACCCACAAAGCTGTTCTCTTCGCCACCTCCGCCATCATTGGCGTCCTCACCACCTTAACGACTACGTCTCCGTCTTCACTTCGACTTTAATCAGCGCACCCCTTGTTCGCCTTCATACTAATGATGCAAAAGTTTACATTATATTCTGGGATTGAATTTGCCGAACATCTAGCATATGGTAGGTTTTGTTGATGGTTGCAGGCCAGTTTTGTATGCGTTTGTGTTGCATATAAGCAAAGCATCAAATATGCTCTAGTTTTGGCAGGGCTGCTCACATGCGGGACTCAATTTAAGGAATAAAACGGGACGAATCAATTTGGGTCGTTGGATTTTAAGTGAATAAATCCTACGGATCTAATGAAAACATGATTTCATTCCAATTCTCATATGTTCATCTTCTTCCTCATCCCACCATTTCACAGACTTTGCAACCCAGCTCTATTCATCATCTTCTTTCCTCATCTCATCATCCAATTTTTTAAGAGCCTCACATGCTATTCTTTCCTCATCGTCCATAGGACTGGTGTAATTTGAATTCAGCAACATGTAAACTAAATCCAACAAAAATAGAAAAATAAAATATCTGATCTTGAGAGAAAATCAATCACAATATAAGAAAAAGAAGAACCCATCCTACAAACAAGCATGGGGATGCTTTTTATATCCGCTGAAATCGAGTAGGAAAGTATGAGAAATTAATTTGAAGATAGACCAATCCCATGAAAATAAAAGAGCACAGCGTAGATGTGTTTTAAGAGCAGATAGCATGGTTTAGATAGATATGTTTGAGAGGAGAAGAAGATGAACATATTTGGGCATGGCTTAGAAAGGTGAGAGGTGAGAGGAGAAGAAGAACAGATCCGCAGGAGTTGGATAAGAAATGGGATGAAATGCTGCTGCCATTAGATCCGTAGGATTTATTCATTTAAGATCCAACGACTGAGACTGATTCGTCCCGTTTTATCCCTTAAAATGTGTCCCGCAGGTGAGCAGCCCTGCTAGTTTTGGGGTTTTAATTAGATGGTTTGGTGATAATTAGGGAAAAATTCATGAATAGTACCCGAAGTAAGGCCCACTATTAATTTCAGTACACCAATTTCCAAAACATAAACTTTGGTACATCAAATATGAAACCCGACCCAATATACATACACGACGTCAATGACGCCGTTAGTCTTGTGACAGCTGTCACATTTCAAGGGGTAAAATGGTCTCTTCATATTTTTTACTCTGAGCACCCAGTAATCTCTCTTCTCTTATTCTGGGCACCCATCTCTATCTCTCTCTCTCTCTCTCTCTCTCTCGCGCAAAATAGAGGGCATAGCTAGACATCAAAAGTCTTCTCTGCAAGTGAGCCTTAGCCTCAAAACTCCCAGACATAAAAAAAAAAAAAACCACAGCAATAATATACTCTACAGCCAACGACGCCGTTTTGGGTATGGGACTTCAAGCCGGTTGGACCCTGCCGGGGCTCACCCCCAAGCCCTGCGACACCTGCAAGTCATCGCCGTCGGCCGTCTTCTGCCGCGCCGACTCGGCCTACCTCTGCCTGACCTGCGACTCCAAGATCCACTGCGCCAACAAGCTCGCGTCGCGCCACCAGCGCGTGTGGATGTGCGAGGTCTGCGAGCAAGCTCCGGCCGCCGTCACGTGCAATGCCGACGCCGCCGCCCTCTGCGTCACGTGCGACGCCGACATCCACTCCGCCAATCCGCTCTCGCGTCGCCACGAGCGCGTC